>NW_026646610.1:0-288622 GCF_949987535.1 Balaenoptera acutorostrata
TAACCCTAACCCTAACCCTAAGCCATACCCTACGCCCTACCCGAACCCCTCCCCGAACCCGTACCCTAAGCCGTACCCTAACCCTCACCCTAACCCTAACCCTAACCCTAAGCTACCCTTGACTGCTTCTGCCTCCAATAGACTTCCTAAGCACTAGTGTTTTAAGGAACAGTTTAAAAAGAGAATCCTAATGTGATTTCTTGATAATGGGTGTGTTCCTTATCTTCTCCTAGTGTCTAAACTCTTTTCCATGGCTGGACCCCCAAATAATATTCCTTTACGTGCTAAGGGGTATCTAGAGAGAGGGATAGGTTTAATAACTAACCTCACTCTATCGCGTACCCTAACCCTAACCCCTACCCTAACACTGACGCGTACCCTAATCCTAACCCGAAACCTAAACCGAGCCCTAACCCTAACACTAACCCTAACCCTAACCCTAACCCATACAATACGCCCTACCCGAACCCCTCCCCGAACCCGTACCCTAAGCCGTACCCTAACCCTCACCCTAAACCTAACCCTAACCCTAAGCTACCCTTGACTGCTTCTGCCTCCATTAGACTTCCTAAGCACTAGTGTTTTAAGGAACAGGTTAAAAAGAGAATCCTAATGTGATTTCTTGATAATGGGTGTGTTCCTTATCTTCTCCTAGTGTCTAAACTCTTCTCCATGGCTGGACCCCCAAATAATATTCCTTTACGTGCTAAGGGGTATCTAGAGAGTGGGATAGGTTTAATAACTAACCTCACCCTATTGCTTACACTAACCCTAACCCCTACCCTAACCCTAACGCGTACCCTAATCCTAACCCGTACCCTAAACCGAGCCTTAAACCTAACACTAACCCTAACCCTAACCCTAACCCATACCCTACGCCCTACCCGAACCCCTCCCCGAACCCGTACCCTAACCCTCACCCTAACCCTAACCCTAATCCTAAGCTACCCTTGACTGCTTCTGCCTCCATTAGACTTCCTAAGCACTAGTGTTTTAAGGAACAGGTTAAAAAGAGAATCCTAATGTGATTTCGTGATAATGGGTGTGTTCCTTATCTTCTCCTAGTGTCTAAACTCTTCTCCATGGCTGGACCCCCAAATAATATTACTTTACGTGCTAAGGGGTATCTAGAGAGTGGGATAGGTTTAATAACTACCCTCACCGTAATGCGTACACTAACCCTAACCCCTACCCTAACCCTAACGCGTACCCTAATCCTAACCCGTACCCTAAACCGAGCCCTAACCCTAACACTAGCCCTAACCCTAACCCTAACACATACCCTACGCCCTACACGAAACCCTCCCCGAACCCGTACCCTAAGCCGTACCCTAACCCTCACCCTAACCCTATCCCTAACCCTAAGCTACCCTTGACTGCTTCTGCCTCCAATAGATTTCCTAAGCACAAGTGTTTTAAGGAACAGGTTAAAAAGAGAATCCTAATGTGATTTCTTGATAATGGGTGTGTTCCTTATCTTCTCCTAGTGTCTAAACTCTTCTCCATGGCTGGACCCCGAATTAATATTCCTTTACCTGCTAAGGGGTATCTAGAGGGTGGGATAGGTTTAATAACTAACCTCACCCTATCGCTTACCCTAACCCTAACCCCTACCCTAACCCTAACGCGTACCCTAATCCTAACCCGTACCCTAAACCGAGCCTTAACCCTAACACTAACCCTAACCCTAACCCTAACCCATACCCTACGCCCTACCCGAACCCCTCCCTGAACCTGTACCCTAAGCTGTACCCTAACCCTCACCCTAACCCTAACCCTAACCCTAAGCTACCCTTGACTGCTTCTGCCTCAATAGATTTCCTAAGCACTAGTGTTTTAAGGAACAGGTTAAAAAGAGAATCCTAATGTGATTTCTTGATAATGGGTGTGTTCCTTATCTTCTCCTAGTGTCTAAACTCTTCTCCATGGCTGGACCCCCAAATAATATTCCTTTACGTGCTAAGGGGTATCTAGAGAGTGGGATAGGTTTAATAACTACCCTCACCCTAATGCGTACACTAACCCTAACCCTACCCTAACCCTAACGCGTACCCTAATCCTAACCCGTACCCTAAACCGAGCCCTAACCCTAACACTAGCCCTAACCCTAACCCTAACACATACCCTACGCCCTACCCGAACTCCTCCCTGAACCTGTACCCTAAGCCGTACTCTACCCCTCACCCTAATCCTAACCCTAACCCTAAGCTACCCTTGACGGCTTCTGCCTCCAATAGATTTCCTAAGCACTAGTGTTTTAAGGAACAGGTTAAAAAGAGAATCCTAAGGTGATTTCTTGATAATGGGTGTGTTCCTTATCTTCTCCTCGTGTCTAAACTCTTCTCCATGGCTGGACCCCCAAATAATATTCCTTTACGTGCTAAGGGGTATCTAGAGAGTGGGATAGGTTTAATATCTAACCTCACCCTATCGCGTACCCTAACCCTAACCCCTACCCTAACTCTAACGCTTACCCTAATCCTAACCCGAACCCTAAACCGAGCCCTAACCCTAACACTAACCCTAACCCTAACCCTAACCCATACCCTACGCCCTAACCGAACCCCTCCCCGAACCCGTACCCTAAGCCGTACCCTAACCCTCACCCTAACCCTAACTCTAACCCTAAGCTACCCTTGACTGCTTCTGCCTCCAATAGATTTCCTAAGCACTAGTGTTTTAAGGAACAGGTTAAAAAGAGAATCCTAAGGTGATTTCTTGATAATGGGTGTGTTCCTTATCTTCTCCTAGTGTCTAAACTCTTCTCCATGGCTGGACCCCCAAATAATATTCCTTTACGTGCTAAGGGGTATCTAGAGAGTGGGATAGGTTTAATATCTAACCTCACCCTATCGCGTACCCTAACCCTAACCCCTACCCTAACTCTAACGCTTACCCTAATCCTAACCCGAACCCTAAACCGAGCCCTAACCCTAACACTAACCCTAACCCTAACCCTAACCCATACCCTACGCCCTACCCGAACCCCTCCCCGAACCCGTACCCTAAGCCGTACCCTAACCCTCACCCTAACCCTACCCCTAACTCTAAGCTACCCTTGACGGCTTCTGCCTCCAATAGATTTCCTAAGCACTAGTGTTTTAAGGAACAGGTTAAAAAGAGAATCCTAATGTGATTTCTTGATAATGGGTGTGTTCCTTATCTTCTCCTCGTGTCTAAAATCTTCTCCATGGCTGGACCCCCAAACAATATACCTTTACGTGCTAAAGTGTATCTAGAGAGTGTGATAGGTTTAATAACTACCCTCACCCTAACACGTACCCTAACCCTAACCCCTACCATAACCTAACGCGTACCCTAATCCTAACCCGTACCCTAAACCGAGCTCTAACCCTAACACTAACCCTAACCCTAACCATAACCCATACCCTACGCCCTACCCGAACCCCTCCCCGAACCCGTACCCTAAGCCATACCCTAACCCTCACCCTAACCCTAACCCTAACCCTAAGCTACCCTTGACTGCTTCTGCCTCCAATAGATTTCCTAAGCACTAGTGTTTTAAGGAACAGGTTAAAAGAGAATCCTAATGTGATTTCTTGATAATGGGTGTGTTCCTTATCTTCTCCTCGTGTCTAAACTCTTCTCCATGGCTGGAACCCCAAATAATATTCCTTTACGTGCTAAGGGGTATCTAGAGAGTGGGATAGGTTTAATAACTAACCTCACCCTATCGCGTACCCTAACCCTAACCCCTACCCTAACCCTAACGCGTACCCTAATCCTAACCCGTACCCTAAACCGAGCCCTAACCCTAACACTAACCCTAACCCTAACCCTAACCCATACCCTACGCCCTACCCGAACCCCTCCCCGAACCCGTACCCTAAGCCGTACCCTAACCCTCACCCTAACCCTAACCCTAACCCTAAGCTACCCTTGACTGCTTCTGCCTCCAATAGACTTCCTAAGCACTAGTGTTTTAAGGAACAGGTTAAAAAGAGAATCCTAATGTGATTTCTTGATAATGGGAGTGTTCCTTATCTTCTCCTAGTGTCTAAACTCTTTTCCATGGCTGGACCCCCAAATAATATTCCTTTACGTGCTAAGGGGTATCTAGAGAGAGGGATAGGTTTAATAACTAACCTCACTCTATCGCGTACCCTAACCCTAACCCCTACCCTAACACTAACGCGTACCCTAATCCTAACCCGAACCCTAAACCGAGCCCTAAACCTAACACTAACCCTAACCCTAACCCTAACCCATACCCTACGCCCTACCCGAACCCCTCCCCGAACCCGTACCCTAAGCCGTACCCTAACCCTCACCCTAACCCTAACCCTAACCCTAAGCTACCCTTGACTGCTTCTGCCTCCAATAGATTTCCTAAGCACTAGTGTTTTAAGGAACAGGTTAAAAAGAGAATCCTAATGTGATTTCTTGATAATGGGTGTGTTCCTTATCTTCTCCTCGTGTCTAAACTCTTCTCCATGGCTGGACCCCCAAATAATATTCCTTTACGTTCTAAGGGGTATCTAGAGAGTGGGATAGGTTTAATAACTACACTCACCCTAACGCGTACACTAACCCTAACCCCTACCCTAACCCTAACGCGTACCCTAATCCTAACCCGAACCCTAAACCGAGCCCTAACCCTAACACTAACCCTAACCCTAACCCATACCCTACGCCCTACCCGAACCCCTCCCCGAACCCGTACCCTAAGCCGTACCCTAACCCTCACCCTAACCCTAACCCTAACCCTAAGCTACCCTTGAGTGCTTCTGCCTCCAATAGATTTCCTAAGCACTAGTGTTTTAAGGAAGAGGTTAAAAAGAGAATCCTAAGGTGATTTCTTGATAATGGGTGTGTTCCTTATCTTCTCCTCGTGTCTAAACTCTTCTCCATGGCTGGACCCCCAAATAATATTCCTTTACGTGCTAAGGGGTATCTAGAGAGTGGGGTAGGTTTAATAACTAACCTCACCCTATCCCGTACCCTAACCCTAACCCCTACCCTAACACTAACTCATACCCTAATCCGAACCCATACCCTAAACCGAGCCCTAACCCTAACACTAAGCCTAACCCTAACCCTAACCCATACCCTATGCCCTACCCGAACCCCTCCCCGAACCCGTACCCTAAGCCGTACCCTAACCCTCACCCTAACCCTAACCCTAACCCTAAGCTACCCTTGACTGCTTCTGCCTCCAATAGCTTTCCTAAGCAATAGTGTTTTAAGGAACAGGTTAAAAAGAGAATCCTAATGTGATTTCTTGATAATGGGTGTGTTCCTTATCTTCTCCTCGTGTCTAAACTCTTCTCCATGGCTGGACCCCCAAGTAATATTCCTTTACGTGCTAAGGGGTATCTAGAGAGTGGGATAGGTTTAATAACTACCCTCACCCTAATGCGTACACTAACCCTAACCCCTACCCTAACCCTAACGCGTACCCTAATCCTAACCCGTACCCTAAACCGAGCCCTAAACCTAACACTAGCCCTAACCCTAACACTAACACATACCCTACGCCCTACACGAACCCCTCCCCGAACCCGTACCCTAAGCCGTACCCTAACCCTCACCCTAACCCTAACCCTAGCCCTAAGCTACCCTTGACTGCTTCTGCCTCCAATAGACTTCCTAAGCACTAGTGTTTTAAGGAACAGGTTAAAAAGAGAATCCTAAGGTGATTTCTTGATAATGGGTGTGTTCCTTATCTTCTCCTATTGTCTAAACTCTTCTCCATGGCTGGACCCCCAAATAATATTCCTTTACGTGCTAAGGGGTATCTAGAGAGTGGGATAGGTTTAATAACTAACCTCACCCTATTGCTTACCCTAACCCTAACCCCTACCCTAACCCTAACGCGTACCCTAATCCTAACCCGTACCCTAAACCGAGCCTTAAACCTAACACTAACCCTAACCCTAACCCTAACCCATACCCTACGCCCTACCCGAACCCCTCCCCGAACCCGTACCCTAACCCTCACCCTAACCCTAACCCTAACCCTAAGCTACCGTTGACTGCTTCTGCCTCCAATAGACTTCCTAAGCACTAGTGTTTTAAGGAACAGTTTAAAAAGAGAATCCTAATGTGATTTCGTGATAATGGGTGTGTTCCTTATCTTCTCCTAGTGTCTAAACTCTTCTCCATGGCTGGACCCCCAAATAATATTACTTTACGTGCTAAGGGGTATCTAGAGAGTGGGATAGGTTTAATAACTACCCTCACCGTAATGCGTACACTAACCCTAACTCCTACCCTAACCCTAACGCGTACCCTAATCCTAACCCGTACCCTAAACCGAGCCCTAACCCTAACACTAGCCCTAACCCTAACCCTAACACATACCCTACGCCCTACACGAAACCCTCCCCGAACCCGTACCCTAAGCCGTACCCTAACCCTCACCCTAACCCTATCCCTAACCCTAAGCTACCCTTGACTGCTTCTGCCTCCAATAGATTTCCTAAGCACAAGTGTTTTAAGGAACAGGTTAAAAAGAGAATCCTAATGTGATTTCTTGATAATGGGTGTGTTCCTTATCTTCTCCTAGTGTCTAAACTCTTCTCCATGGCTGGACCCCGAATTAATATTCCTTTACCTGCTAAGGGGTATCTAGAGAGTGGGATAGGTTTAATAACTAACCTCACCCTATCGCTTACCCTAACCCTAACCCCTACCCTAACCCTAACGCGTACCCTAATCCTAACCCGTACCCTAAACCGAGCCTTAACCCTAACACTAACCCTAACCCTAACCCTAACCCATACCCTACGCCCTACCCGAACCCCTCCCTGAACCCGTACCCTAAGCTGTACCCTAACCCTCACCCTAACCCTAACCCTAACCCTAAGCTACCCTTGACTGCTTCTGCCTCCAATAGATTTCCTAAGCACTAGTGTTTTAAGGAACAGGTTAAAAAGAGAATCCTAATGTGATTTCTTGATAATGGGTGTGTTCTTTATCTTCTCCTAGTGTCTAAACTCTTCTCCATGGCTGGACCCCCAAATAATATTCCTTTACGTGCTAAGGGGTATCTAGAGAGTGGGATAGGTTTAATAACTACCCTCACCCTAATGCGTACACTAACCCTATCCCTTACCCTAACCCTAACGCGTACCCTAATCCTAACCCGTACCCTAAACCGAGCCCTAACCCTAACACTAACCCTAACCCTAACCCTAAGCCATACCCTACGCCCTACCCGAACCCCTCCCCGAACCCGTACCCTAAGCCGTACCCTAACCCTCACCCTAACCCTAACCCTAACCCTAAGCTACCCTTGACTGCTTCTGCCTCCAATAGACTTCCTAAGCACTAGTGTTTTAAGGAACAGTTTAAAAAGAGAATCCTAATGTGATTTCTTGATAATGGGTGTGTTCCTTATCTTCTCCTAGTGTCTAAACTCTTTTCCATGGCTGGACCCCCAAATAATATTCCTTTACGTGCTAAGGGGTATCTAGAGAGAGGGATAGGTTTAATAACTAACCTCACTCTATCGCGTACCCTAACCCTAACCCCTACCCTAACACTGACGCGTACCCTAATCCTAACCCGAAACCTAAACCGAGCCCTAACCCTAACACTAACCCTAACCCTAACCCTAACCCATACAATACGCCCTACCCGAACCCCTCCCCGAACCCGTACCCTAAGCCGTACCCTAACCCTCACCCTAAACCTAACCCTAACCCTAAGCTACCCTTGACTGCTTCTGCCTCCATTAGACTTCCTAAGCACTAGTGTTTTAAGGAACAGGTTAAAAAGAGAATCCTAATGTGATTTCTTGATAATGGGTGTGTTCCTTATCTTCTCCTAGTGTCTAAACTCTTCTCCATGGCTGGACCCCCAAATAATATTCCTTTACGTGCTAAGGGGTATCTAGAGAGTGGGATAGGTTTAATAACTAACCTCACCCTATTGCTTACACTAACCCTAACCCCTACCCTAACCCTAACGCGTACCCTAATCCTAACCCGTACCCTAAACCGAGCCTTAAACCTAACACTAACCCTAACCCTAACCCTAACCCATACCCTACGCCCTACCCGAACCCCTCCCCGAACCCGTACCCTAACCCTCACCCTAACCCTAACCCTAATCCTAAGCTACCCTTGACTGCTTCTGCCTCCATTAGACTTCCTAAGCACTAGTGTTTTAAGGAACAGGTTAAAAAGAGAATCCTAATGTGATTTCGTGATAATGGGTGTGTTCCTTATCTTCTCCTAGTGTCTAAACTCTTCTCCATGGCTGGACCCCCAAATAATATTACTTTACGTGCTAAGGGGTATCTAGAGAGTGGGATAGGTTTAATAACTACCCTCACCGTAATGCGTACACTAACCCTAACCCCTACCCTAACCCTAACGCGTACCCTAATCCTAACCCGTACCCTAAACCGAGCCCTAACCCTAACACTAGCCCTAACCCTAACCCTAACACATACCCTACGCCCTACACGAAACCCTCCCCGAACCCGTACCCTAAGCCGTACCCTAACCCTCACCCTAACCCTATCCCTAACCCTAAGCTACCCTTGACTGCTTCTGCCTCCAATAGATTTCCTAAGCACAAGTGTTTTAAGGAACAGGTTAAAAAGAGAATCCTAATGTGATTTCTTGATAATGGGTGTGTTCCTTATCTTCTCCTAGTGTCTAAACTCTTCTCCATGGCTGGACCCCGAATTAATATTCCTTTACCTGCTAAGGGGTATCTAGAGGGTGGGATAGGTTTAATAACTAACCTCACCCTATCGCTTACCCTAACCCTAACCCCTACCCTAACCCTAACGCGTACCCTAATCCTAACCCGTACCCTAAACCGAGCCTTAACCCTAACACTAACCCTAACCCTAACCCTAACCCATACCCTACGCCCTACCCGAACCCCTCCCTGAACCTGTACCCTAAGCTGTACCCTAACCCTCACCCTAACCCTAACCCTAACCCTAAGCTACCCTTGACTGCTTCTGCCTCCAATAGATTTCCTAAGCACTAGTGTTTTAAGGAACAGGTTAAAAAGAGAATCCTAATGTGATTTCTTGATAATGGGTGTGTTCCTTATCTTCTCCTAGTGTCTAAACTCTTCTCCATGGCTGGACCCCCAAATAATATTCCTTTACGTGCTAAGGGGTATCTAGAGAGTGGGATAGGTTTAATAACTACCCTCACCCTAATGCGTACACTAACCCTAACCCTACCCTAACCCTAACGCGTACCCTAATCCTAACCCGTACCCTAAACCGAGCCCTAACCCTAACACTAGCCCTAACCCTAACCCTAACACATACCCTACGCCCTACCCGAACTCCTCCCTGAACCTGTACCCTAAGCCGTACTCTACCCCTCACCCTAATCCTAACCCTAACCCTAAGCTACCCTTGACGGCTTCTGCCTCCAATAGATTTCCTAAGCACTAGTGTTTTAAGGAACAGGTTAAAAAGAGAATCCTAAGGTGATTTCTTGATAATGGGTGTGTTCCTTATCTTCTCCTCGTGTCTAAACTCTTCTCCATGGCTGGACCCCCAAATAATATTCCTTTACGTGCTAAGGGGTATCTAGAGAGTGGGATAGGTTTAATATCTAACCTCACCCTATCGCGTACCCTAACCCTAACCCCTACCCTAACTCTAACGCTTACCCTAATCCTAACCCGAAACCTAAACCGAGCCCTAACCCTAACACTAACCCTAACCCTAACCCTAACCCATACCCTACGCCCTAACCGAACCCCTCCCCGAACCCGTACCCTAAGCCGTACCCTAACCCTCACCCTAACCCTAACTCTAACCCTAAGCTACCCTTGACTGCTTCTGCCTCCAATAGATTTCCTAAGCACTAGTGTTTTAAGGAACAGGTTAAAAAGAGAATCCTAAGGTGATTTCTTGATAATGGGTGTGTTCCTTATCTTCTCCTAGTGTCTAAACTCTTCTCCATGGCTGGACCCCCAAATAATATTCCTTTACGTGCTAAGGGGTATCTAGAGAGTGGGATAGGTTTAATATCTAACCTCACCCTATCGCGTACCCTAACCCTAACCCCTACCCTAACTCTAACGCTTACCCTAATCCTAACCCGAACCCTAAACCGAGCCCTAACCCTAACACTAACCCTAACCCTAACCCTAACCCATACCCTACGCCCTACCCGAACCCCTCCCCGAACCCGTACCCTAAGCCGTACCCTAACCCTCACCCTAACCCTACCCCTAACTCTAAGCTACCCTTGACGGCTTCTGCCTCCAATAGATTTCCTAAGCACTAGTGTTTTAAGGAACAGGTTAAAAAGAGAATCCTAATGTGATTTCTTGATAATGGGTGTGTTCCTTATCTTCTCCTCGTGTCTAAAATCTTCTCCATGGCTGGACCCCCAAACAATATACCTTTACGTGCTAAAGTGTATCTAGAGAGTGTGATAGGTTTAATAACTACCCTCACCCTAACACGTACCCTAACCCTAACCCCTACCATAACCTAACGCGTACCCTAATCCTAACCCGTACCCTAAACCGAGCTCTAACCCTAACACTAACCCTAACCCTAACCATAACCCATACCCTACGCCCTACCCGAACCCCTCCCCGAACCCGTACCCTAAGCCATACCCTAACCCTCACCCTAACCCTAACCCTAACCCTAAGCTACCCTTGACTGCTTCTGCCTCCAATAGATTTCCTAAGCACTAGTGTTTTAAGGAACAGGTTAAAAAGAGAATCCTAATGTGATTTCTTGATAATGGGTGTGTTCCTTATCTTCTCCTCGTGTCTAAACTCTTCTCCATGGCTGGAACCCCAAATAATATTCCTTTACGTGCTAAGGGGTATCTAGAGAGTGGGATAGGTTTAATAACTAACCTCACCCTATCGCGTACCCTAACCCTAACCCCTACCCTAACCCTAACGCGTACCCTAATCCTAACCCGTACCCTAAACCGAGCCCTAACCCTAACACTAACCCTAACCCTAACCCTAACCCATACCCTACGCCCTACCCGAACCCCTCCCCGAACCCGTACCCTAAGCCGTACCCTAACCCTCACCCTAACCCTAACCCTAACCCTAAGCTACCCTTGACTGCTTCTGCCTCCAATAGACTTCCTAAGCACTAGTGTTTTAAGGAACAGGTTAAAAAGAGAATCCTAATGTGATTTCTTGATAATGGGAGTGTTCCTTATCTTCTCCTAGTGTCTAAACTCTTTTCCATGGCTGGACCCCCAAATAATATTCCTTTACGTGCTAAGGGGTATCTAGAGAGAGGGATAGGTTTAATAACTAACCTCACTCTATCGCGTACCCTAACCCTAACCCCTACCCTAACACTAACGCGTACCCTAATCCTAACCCGAACCCTAAACCGAGCCCTAAACCTAACACTAACCCTAACCCTAACCCTAACCCATACCCTACGCCCTACCCGAACCCCTCCCCGAACCCGTACCCTAAGCCGTACCCTAACCCTCACCCTAACCCTAACCCTAACCCTAAGCTACCCTTGACTGCTTCTGCCTCCAATAGATTTCCTAAGCACTAGTGTTTTAAGGAACAGGTTAAAAAGAGAATCCTAATGTGATTTCTTGATAATGGGTGTGTTCCTTATCTTCTCCTCGTGTCTAAACTCTTCTCCATGGCTGGACCCCCAAATAATATTCCTTTACGTTCTAAGGGGTATCTAGAGAGTGGGATAGGTTTAATAACTACACTCACCCTAACGCGTACACTAACCCTAACCCCTACCCTAACCCTAACGCGTACCCTAATCCTAACCCGAACCCTAAACCGAGCCCTAACCCTAACACTAACCCTAACCCTAACCCATACCCTACGCCCTACCCGAACCCCTCCCCGAACCCGTACCCTAAGCCGTACCCTAACCCTCACCCTAACCCTAACTCTAACCCTAAGCTACCCTTGACTGCTTCTGCCTCCAATAGCTTTCCTAAGCAATAGTGTTTTAAGGAACAGGTTAAAAAGAGAATCCTAATGTGATTTCTTGATAATGGGTGTGTTCCTTATATTCTCCTCGTGTCTAAACTCTTCTCCATGGCTGGACCCCCAAGTAATATTCCTTTACGTGCTAAGGGGTATCTAGAGAGTGGGATAGGTTTAATAACTACCCTCACCCTAATGCGTACACTAACCCTAACCCCTACCCTAACCCTAACGCGTACCCTAATCCTAACCCGTACCCTAAACCGAGCCCTAACCCTAACACTAGCCCTAACCCTAACCCTAACACATACCCTACGCCCTACACGAACCCCTCCCCGAACCCGTACCCTAAGCCGTACCCTAACCCTCACCCTAACCCTAACCCTAGCCCTAAGCTACCCTTGACTGCTTCTGCCTCCAATAGACTTCCTAAGCACTAGTGTTTTAAGGAACAGGTTAAAAAGAGAATCCTAATGTGATTTCTTGATAATGGGTGTGTTCCTTATCTTCTCCTATTGTCTAAACTCTTCTCCATGGCTGGACCCCCAAATAATATTCCTTTACGTGCTAAGGGGTATCTAGAGAGAGGGATATTTTTAATAACTAACCTCACCCTATCGCGTACCCTAACCCTAACCCCTACCCTAACACTAACGCGTACCCTAATGCTAACCCGAACCCTAAACCGAGCCCTAACCCTAACACTAACCCTAACCCTAACCCTAACCCATACCCTACGCCCTACCCGAACCCCTCCCCGAACCCGTACCCTAAGCCGTACCCTAACCCTCACCCTAACCCTAACTCTAACCCTAAGCTACCCTTGACTGCTTCTGCCTCCAATAGATTTCCTAAGCACTAGTGTTTTAAGGAACAGGTTAAAAAGAGAATCCTAATGTGATTTCGTGATAATGGGTGTGTTCCTTATCTTCTCCTAGTGTCTAAACTCTTCTCCATGGCTGGACCCCCAAATAATATTCCTTTACGTGCTAAGGGATATCTAGAGAGTGGGATAGGTTTAATAACTAACCTCACCCTAATGCGTACACTAACCCTATCCCTTACCCTAACCCTAACGCGTACCCTAATCCTAACCCGTACCCTAAACCGAGCCCTAACCCTAACACTAACCCTAACCCTAACCCTAAACCATACCCTACGCCCTACCCGAACCCCTCCCCGAACCCGTACCCTAAGCCATACCCTAACCCTCACCCTAACCCTAACCCTAACCCTAAGCTACCCTTGACTGCTTCTGCCTCCAATAGATTTCCTAAGCACTAGTGTTTTAAGGAACAGGTTAAAAAGAGAATCCAAATGTGATTTCGTGATAATGGGTGTGTTCCTTATCGTCTCCTAGTGTCTAAACTCTTCTCCATGGCTGGACCCCCAAATAATATTCCTTTACGTGCTAAGGGGTATCTAGAGAGTGGGATAGGTTTAATAACTACCCTCACCCTAATGCGTATACTAACCCTAACCCCTACCCTAACACTAACGCGCACCCTAATCTTAACCCTTACCCTAAACCGAGCCCTAACCCTAACACTAACCCTAACCCTAACCCTAACCCATACCCTACGCCCTACCCGAACCCCTCCCTGAACCCATACCCTAAGCCGTACCCTACCCCTCACCCTAACCCTAACCCTAACCCTAAGCTACCCTTGACGGCTTCTGCCTCCAATAGATTTCCTAAGCACTAGTGTTTTAAGGAACAGGTTAAAAAGAGAATCCTAATGTGATTTCTTGATAATGGGTGTGTTCCTTATCTTCTCCTCGTGTCTAAAATCTTCTCCATGGCTGGACCCCCAAATAATATTCCTTTACGTGCTAAAGTGTATCTAGAGAGTGTGATAGGTTTAATAACTACCCTCACCCTAACACGTACCCTAACCCTAACCCCTACCATAACCTAACGCGTACCCTAATCCTAACCCGTACCCTAAACCGAGCCCTAACCCTAACACTAACCCTAACCCTAACCCTAACCCATACCCTACGCCCTACCCGAACCCCTCCCCGAACCCGTACCCTAAGCCGTACCCTAACCCTCACCCTAACCCTAACCCTAACCCTAAGCTACCCTTGACTGCTTCTGCCTCCAATAGATTTCCTAAGCACTAGTGTTTTAAGGAACAGGTTAAAAAGAGAATCCTAATGTGATTTCTTGATAATGGGTGTGTTCCTTATCTTCTCCTCGTGTCTAAACTCTTCTCCATGGCTGGACCCCCAAATAATATTCCTTTACGTGCTAAGGGGTATCTAGAGAGTGGGATAGGTTTAATAACTACACTCACCCTAACGCGTACACTAACCCTAACCCCTACCCTAACCCTAACGCGTACCCTAATCCTAACCCGTACCCTAAACCGAGCCCTAACCCTAACACTAGCCCTAACCCTAACCCTAACACATACCCTACGCCCTACACGAACCCCTCCCCGAACCCGTACCCTAAGCCGTACCCTAACCCTCACCCTAACCCTAACCCTAGCCCTAAGCTACCCTTGACTGCTTCTGCCTCCAATAGACTTCCTAAGCACTAGTGTTTTAAGGAACAGGTTAAAAAGAGAATCCTAATGTGATTTCTTGATAATGGGTGTGTTCCTTATCTTCTCCTATTGTATAAACTCTTCTCCATGGTTGGACCCCCAAATAATATTCCTTTACGTGCTAAGGGGTATCTAGAGAGAGTGATATTTTTAATAACTAACCTCACCCTATCGCGTACCCTAACCCTAACCCCTACCCTAACACTAACGCGTACCCTAATGCTAACCCGAACCCTAAACCGAGCCCTAACCCTAACACTAACCCTAACCCTAACCCTAACCCATACCCTACGCCCTACCCGAACCCCTCCCCGAACCCGTACCCTAAGCCGTACCCTAAACCTCACCCTAACCCTAACCCTAACCCTAAGCTACCCTTGACTGCTTCTGCCTCCAATAGATTTCCTAAGCACTAGTGTTTTAAGGAACAGGTTAAAAAGAGAATCCTAATGTGATTTCTTGATAATGGGTGTGTTCCTTATCTTCTCCTCGTGTCTAAAATCTTCTCCATGGCTGGACCCCCAAATAATATTCCTTTACGTGCTAAAGTGTATCTAGAGAGTGTGATAGGTTTAATAACTACCCTCACCCTAACACGTACCCTAACCCTAACCCCTACCATAACCTAACGCGTACCCTAATCCTAACCCGTACCCTAAACCGAGCCCTAACCCTAACACTAACCCTAACCCTAACCCTAACCCATACCCTACGCCCTACCCGAACCCCTCCCCGAACCCGTACCCTAAGCCGTACCCTAACCCTCACCCTAACCCTAACCCTAACCCTAAGCTACCCTTGACTGCTTCTGCCTCCAATAGATTTCCTAAGCACTAGTGTTTTAAGGAACAGGTTAAAAAGAGAATCCTAATGTGATTTCTTGATAATGGGTGTGTTCCTTATCTTCTCCTCGTGTCTAAACTCTTCTCCATGGCTGGACCCCCAAATAATATTCCTTTACGTGCTAAGGGGTATCTAGAGAGTGGGATAGGTTTAATAACTACACTCACCCTAACGCGTACACTAACCCTAACCCCTACCCTAACCCTAACGCGTACCCTAATCCTAACCCGTACCCTAAACCGAGCCCTAACCCTAACACTAACCCTAACCCTAACCCTAACCCATACCCTACGCCCTACCCGAACCCTTCCCTGAACCTGTACCCTAAGCCGTACCCTACCCCTCACCCTAATCCTAACCCTAACCCTAAGCTACCCTTGACGGCTTCTGCCTCCAATAGATTTCCTAAGCACTAGTGTTTTAAGGAACAGGTTAAAAAGAGAATCCTAAGGTGATTTCTTGATAATGGGTGTGTTCCTTATCTTCTCCTCGTGTCTAAACTCTTCTCCATGGCTGGACCCCCAAATAATATTCCTTTACGTGCTAAGGGGTATCTAGAGTGTGGGACAGGTTTAATAACTAACCTCACCCTATCGCGTACCCTAACCCTAACCCCTACCCTAACCCTAACGCGTACCCTAATCCTAACCCGTACCCTAAACCGAGCCTTAAACCTAACACTAACCCTAACCCTAACCCTAACCCATACCCTACGCCCTACCCGAACCCCTCCCCGAACCCGTACCCTAAGCCGTACCCTAACCCTCACCCTAACCCTAACTCTAACCCTAAGCTACCCTTGACTGCTTCTGCCTCCAATAGCTTTCCTAAGCAATAGTGTTTTAAGGAACAGGTTAAAAAGAGAATCCTAATGTGATTTCTTCATAATGGGTGTGTTCCTTATCTTCTCCTCGTGTCTAAACTCTTCTCCATGGCTGGACCCCCAAGTAATATTCCTTTACGTGCTAAGGGGTATCTAGAGAGTGGGATAGGTTTAATAACTACCCTCACCCTAATGCGTACACTAACCCTAACCCCTACCCTAACCCTAACGCGTACCCTAATCCTAACCCGTACCCTAAACCGAGCCCTAACCCTAACACTAGCCCTAACCCTAACCCTAACACATACCCTACGCCCTACACGAACCCCTCCCCAAACCCGTACCCTAAGCCGTACCCTAACCCTCACCCTAACCCTAACCCTAGCCCTAAGCTACCCTTGACTGCTTCTGCCTCCAATAGACTTCCTAAGCACTAGTGTTTTAAGGAACAGGTTAAAAAGAGAATCCTAATGTGATTTCTTGATAATGGGTGTGTTCCTTATCTTCTCCTATTGTCTAAACTCTTCTCCATGGCTGGACCCCCAAATAATATTCCTTTACGTGCTAAGGGGTATCTAGAGAGAGGGATATTTTTAATAACTAACCTCACCCTATCGCGTACCCTAACCCTAACCCCTACCCTAACACTAACGCGTACCCTAATGCTAACCCGAACCCTAAACCGAGCCCTAACCCTAACACTAACCCTAACCCTAACCCTAACCCATACCCTACGCCCTACCCGAACCCCTCCCCGAACCCGTACCCTAAGCCGTACCCTAAACCTCACCCTAACCCTAACCCTAACCCTAAGCTACCCTTGACTGCTTCTGCCTCCAATAGATTTCCTAAGCACTAGTGTTTTAAGGAACAGGTTAAAAAGAGAATCCTAATGTGATTTCTTGATAATGGGTGTGTTCCTTATCTTCTCCTCGTGTCTAAACTCTTCTCCATGGCTGGACCCCTCAAATAATATTCCTTTACGTGCTAAGGGGTATCTAGAGAGTGGGATAGGTTTAATAACTACACTCACCCTAACGCGTACACTAACCCTAACCCCTACCCTAACCCTAACGTGTACCCTAATCCTAACCCGTACCCTAAACCGAGCCCTAACCCTAACACTAACCCTAACCCTAACCCATACCCTACGCCCTACCCGAACCCCTCCCCGAACCCGTACCCTAAGCCGTACCCTAACCCTCACCCTAACCCTAACTCTAACCCTAAGCTACCCTTGACTGCTTCTGCCTCCAATAGATTTCCTAAGCACTAGTGTTTTAAGGAACAGGTTAAAAAGAGAATCCTAATGTGATTTCGTGATAATGGGTGTGTTCCTTATCTTCTCCTAGTGTCTAAACTCTTCTCCATGGCTGGACCCCCAAATAATATTCCTTTACGTGCTAAGGGATATCTAGAGAGTGGGATAGGTTTAATACCTAACCTCACCCTAATGCGTACACTAACCCTATCCCTTACCCTAACCCTAACGCGTACCCTAATCCTAACCCGTACCCTAAATCGAGCCCTAACCCTAACACTAACCCTAACCCTAACCCTAAACCATACCCTACGCCCTACCCGAACCCCTCCCCGAACCCGTACCCTAAGCCATACCCTAACCCTCACCCTAACCCTAACCCTAACCCTAAGCTACCCTTGACTGCTTCTGCCTCCAATAGATTTCCTAAGCACTAGTGTTTTAAGGAACAGGTTAAAAAGAGAATCCAAATGTGATTTCGTGATAATGGGTGTGTTCCTTATCGTCTCCTAGTGTCTAAAGTCTTCTCCATGGCTGGACCCCCAAATAATATTCCTTTACGTGCTAAGGGGTATCTAGAGAGTGGGATAGGTTTAATAACTCACCTCACCCTAATGCGTACACTAACCCTATCCCTTACCCTAACCCTAACGCGTACCCTAATCCTAACCCGTACCCTAAACCGAGCCCTAAACCTAACACTAGCCCTAACCCTAACCCTAACCCATACCCTACGCCCTACACGAACCCCTCCCCGAACCCGTACCCTAAGCCGTACCCTAACCCTCACCCTAACCCTAACCCTAACCCTAAGCTACCCTTGACTGCTTCTGCCTCCAATAGACTTCCTAAGCACTAGTGTTTTAAGGAACAGGTTAAAAAGAGAATCCTAATGTGATTTCTTGATAATGGGTGTGTTCCTTATCTTCTCCTCGTGTCTAAACTCTTCTCCATGGCTGGACCCCCAAATAATATTCCTTTACGTGCTAAGGGGTATCTAGAGAGTGGGATAGGTTTAATAACTAACCTCACCCTATCGCGTACCCTAACCCTAACCCCTACCCTAACACTAACGCGTACCCTAATCCTAACCCGTACCCTAAACCGAGCCCTAACCCTAACACTAACCCTAACCCTAACCCTAAGCCATACCCTACGCCCTACCCGAACCCCTCCCCGAACCCGTACCCTAAGCCGTACCCTAACCCTCACCCTAACCCTAACCCTAACCCTAAGCTACCCTTGACTGCTTCTGCCTCCAATAGACTTCCTAATCACTAGTGTTTTAAGGAACAGGTTAAAAAGAGAATCCTAATGTGATTTCTTGATAATGGGTGTGTTCCTTATCTTCTCCTAGTGTCTAAACTCTTTTCCATGGCTGGACCCCCAAATAATATTCCTTTACGTGCTAAGGGGTATCTAGAGAGAGGGATAGGTTTAATAACTAACCTCACTCTATCGCGTACCCTAACCCTAACCCCTACCCTAACACTAACTCGTACCCTAATCCTAACCCGAACCCTAAACCGAGCCCTAACCCTAACACTAACCCTAACCCTAACCCTAACCCATACCCTACGCCCTACCCGAACCCCTCCCCGAACCCGTACCCTAAGCCGTACCCTAACCCTCACCCTAAACCTAACCCTAACCCTAAGCTACCCTTGACTGCTTCTGCCTCCAATAGACTTCCTAAGCACTAGTGTTTTAAGGAACAGGTTAAAAAGAGAATCCTAATGTGATTTCTTGATAATGGGTGTGTTCCTTATCTTCTCCTAGTGTCTAAACTCTTCTCCATGGCTGGACCCCCAAATAATATTCCTTTACGTGCTAAGGGGTATCTAGAGAGTGGGATAGGTTTAATAACTAACCTCACCCTATTGCTTACCCTAACCCTAACCCCTACCCTAACCCTAACGCGTACCCTAATCCTAACCCGTACCCTAAACCGAGCCTTAAACCTAACACTAACCCTAACCCTAACCCTAACCCATACCCTACGCCCTACCCGAACCCCTCCCCGAACCCGTACCCTAACCCTCACCCTAACCCTAACCCTAACCCTAAGCTACCCTTGACTGCTTCTGCCTCCAATAGACTTCCTAAGCACTAGTGTTTTAAGGAACAGGTTAAAAAGAGAATCCTAATGTGATTTCGTGATAATGGGTGTGTTCCTTATCTTCTCCTAGTGTCTAAACTCTTCTCCATGGCTGGACCCCCAAATAATATTCCTTTACGTGCTAAGGGGTATCTAGAGAGTGGGATAGGTTTAATAACTACCCTCACCCTAACGCGTACCCTAACCCTAACCCCTACCCTATCCCTAACGCGTACCCTAATCTTAACCCGTACCCTAAACCGAGCCCTAACCCTAACACTAACCCTAACCCTAACCCTAACCCATACCCTACGCCCTACCCGAACCCCTCCCTGAACCCATACCCTAAGCCGTACCCTACCCCTCACCCTAACCCTAACCCTAACCCTAAGCTACCCTTTACGGCTTCTGCCTCCAATACATTTCCTAAGCACTAGTGTTTTAAGGAACAGGTTAAAAAGAGAATCCTAATGTGATTTCGTGATAATGGGTGTGTTCCTTATCGTCTCCTAGTGTCTAAACACTTCTCCATGGCTGGACCCCCAAATAATATTCCTTTACGTGCTAAGGGGTATCTAGAGAGTGGGATAGGTTTAATAACTACACTCACCCTAACGCGTACACTAACCCTAACCCCTACCCTAACCCTAACGCGTACCCTAATCCTAACCCGTACCCTAAACCGAGCCCTAACCCTAACACTAACCCTAAACCTAACCCTAACCCATACCCTACGCCCTACCCGAACCCCTCCCTGAACCCGTACCCTAAGCCGTACCCTAAACCTCACCCTAACCCTAACCCTAACCCTAAGCTACCCTTGACTGCTTCTGCCTCCAATAGACTTCCTAAGCACTAGTGTTTTAAGGAACAGGTTAAAAAGAGAATCCTAATGTGATTTCTTCATAATGGGTGTGTTCCTTATCTTCTCCTAGTGTCTAAACTCTTTTCCATGGCTGGACCCCCAAATAATATTCCTTTACGTGCTAAGGGGTATCTAGAGAGAGGGATAGGTTTAATAACTAACCTCACCCTATCGCGTACCCTAACCCTAACCCCTACCCTAACACTAACGCGTACCCTAATCCTAACCCGAACCCTAAACCGAGCCCTAACCCTAACACTAACCCTAACCCTAACCCTAACCCATACCCTACGCCCTAACCGAACCCCTCCACGAACCCGTACCCTAAGCCGTACCCTAACCCTCACCCTAACCCTAACCCTAACCCTAAGCTACCCTTGACTGCTTCTGCCTCCAATAGATTTCCTAAGCACTAGTGTTTTAAGGAACAGGTTAAAAAGAGAATCCTAATGTGATTTCTTGATAATGGGTGTGTTCCTTATCTTCTCTTCGTGTCTAAACTCTTCTCCATGGATGGACCCCCAAATAATATTCCTTTACGTGCTAAGGGGTATCTAGAGAGTGGGATAGGTTTAATAACTACACTCACCCTAACGCGTACACTAACCCTAACCCCTACCCTAACCCGAACGCGTACCCTAATCCTAACCCGTACCCTAAACCGAGCCCTAACCCTAACACTAACCCTAACCCTAACCCTAACCCATACCCTACGCCCTACCCGAACCCCTCCCTGAACCTGTACCCTAAGCCGTACCCTACCCCTCACCCTAATCCTAACCCTAACCCTAAGCTACCCTTGACGGCTTCTGCCTCCAATAGATTTCCTAAGCACTAGTGTTTTAAGGAACAGGTTAAAAAGAGAATCCTAAGGTGATTTCTTGATAATGGGTGTGTTCCTTATCTTCTCCTCGTGTCTAAACTCTTCTCCATGGCTGGAACCCCAAATAATATTCCTTTAAGTGCTAAAGTGTATCTAGAGAGTGTGATAGGTTTAATAACTACCCTCACCCTAACACGTACCCTAACCCTAACCCCTACCATAACCCTAACGCGTACCCTAATCCTAACCCGTACCCTAAACCGAGCCCTAACCCTAACACTAACCCTAACCCTAACCCTAACCCATACCCTACGCCCTACCCGAACCCCTCCCCGAACCCGTACCCTAAGCCATACCTTAACCCTCACCCTAACCCTAACCCTAACCCTAAGCTACCCTTGACTGCTTCTGCCTCCAATAGATTTCCTAAGCACTAGTGTTTTAAGGAACAGGTTAAAAAGAGAATCCAAATGTGATTTCGTGATAATGGGTGTGTTCCTTATCGTCTCCTAGTGTCTAAACTCTTCTCTATGGCTGGACCCCCAAATAATATTACTTTACGTGCTAAGGGGTATCTAGAGTGTGGGACAGGTTTAATAACTAACCTCACCCTATCGCGTACCCTAACCCTAACCCCTACCCTAACCCTAACGCGTACCCTAATCCTAACCCGTACCCTAAACCGAGCCTTAAACCTAACACTAACCCTAACCCTAACCCTAACCCATACCCTACGCCCTACCCGAACCCCTCCCCGAACCCGTACCCTAAGCCGTACCCTAACCCTCACCCTAACCCTAACTCTAACCCTAAGCTACCCTTGACTGCTTCTGCCTCCAATAGCTTTCCTAAGCAATAGTGTTTTAAGGAACAGGTTAAAAAGAGAATCCTAATGTGATTTCTTCATAATGGGTGTGTTCCTTATCTTCTCCTCGTGTCTAAACTCTTCTCCATGGCTGGACCCCCAAGTAATATTCCTTTACGTGCTAAGGGGTATCTAGAGAGTGGGATAGGTTTAATAACTACCCTCACCCTAATGCGTACACTAACCCTAACCCCTACCCTAACCCTAACGCGTACCCTAATCCTAACCCGTACCCTAAACCGAGCCCTAACCCTAACACTAGCCCTAACCCTAACCCTAACACATACCCTACGCCCTACACGAACCCCTCCCCAAACCCGTACCCTAAGCCGTACCCTAACCCTCACCCTAACCCTAACCCTAGCCCTAAGCTACCCTTGACTGCTTCTGCCTCCAATAGACTTCCTAAGCACTAGTGTTTTAAGGAACAGGTTAAAAAGAGAATCCTAATGTGATTTCTTGATAATGGGTGTGTTCCTTATCTTCTCCTATTGTCTAAACTCTTCTCCATGGCTGGACCCCCAAATAATATTCCTTTACGTGCTAAGGGGTATCTAGAGAGAGGGATATTTTTAATAACTAACCTCACCCTATCGCGTACCCTAACCCTAACCCCTACCCTAACACTAACGCGTACCCTAATGCTAACCCGAACCCTAAACCGAGCCCTAACCCTAACACTAACCCTAACCCTAACCCTAACCCATACCCTACGCCCTACCCGAACCCCTCCCCGAACCCGTACCCTAAGCCGTACCCTAAACCTCACCCTAACCCTAACCCTAACCCTAAGCTACCCTTGACTGCTTCTGCCTCCAATAGATTTCCTAAGCACTAGTGTTTTAAGGAACAGGTTAGAAAGAGAATCCTAATGTGATTTCTTGATAATGGGTGTGTTCCTTATCTTCTCCTCGTGTCTAAACTCTTCTCCATGGCTGGACCCCTCAAATAATATTCCTTTACGTGCTAAGGGGTATCTAGAGAGTGGGATAGGTTTAATAACTACACTCACCCTAACGCGTACACTAACCCTAACCCCTACCCTAACCCTAACGTGTACCCTAATCCTAACCCGTACCCTAAACCGAGCCCTAACCCTAACACTAACCCTAACCCTAACCCATACCCTACGCCCTACCCGAACCCCTCCCCGAACCCGTACCCTAAGCCGTACCCTAACCCTCACCCTAACCCTAACTCTAACCCTAAGCTACCCTTGACTGCTTCTGCCTCCAATAGATTTCCTAAGCACTAGTGTTTTAAGGAACAGGTTAAAAAGAGAATCCTAATGTGATTTCGTGATAATGGGTGTGTTCCTTATCTTCTCCTAGTGTCTAAACTCTTCTCCATGGCTGGACCCCCAAATAATATTCCTTTACGTGCTAAGGGATATCTAGAGAGTGGGATAGGTTTAATACCTAACCTCACCCTAATGCGTACACTAACCCTATCCCTTACCCTAACCCTAACGCGTACCCTAATCCTAACCCGTACCCTAAATCGAGCCCTAACCCTAACACTAACCCTAACCCTAACCCTAAACCATACCCTACGCCCTACCCGAACCCCTCCCCGAACCCGTACCCTAAGCCATACCCTAACCCTCACCCTAACCCTAACCCTAACCCTAAGCTACCCTTGACTGCTTCTGCCTCCAATAGATTTCCTAAGCACTAGTGTTTTAAGGAACAGGTTAAAAAGAGAATCCAAATGTGATTTCGTGATAATGGGTGTGTTCCTTATCGTCTCCTAGTGTCTAAAGTCTTCTCCATGGCTGGACCCCCAAATAATATTCCTTTACGTGCTAAGGGGTATCTAGAGAGTGGGATAGGTTTAATAACTCACCTCACCCTAATGCGTACACTAACCCTATCCCTTACCCTAACCCTAACGCGTACCCTAATCCTAACCCGTACCCTAAACCGAGCCCTAAACCTAACACTAGCCCTAACCCTAACCCTAACCCATACCCTACGCCCTACACGAACCCCTCCCCGAACCCGTACCCTAAGCCGTACCCTAACCCTCACCCTAACCCTAACCCTAACCCTAAGCTACCCTTGACTGCTTCTGCCTCCAATAGACTTCCTAAGCACTAGTGTTTTAAGGAACAGGTTAAAAAGAGAATCCTAATGTGATTTCTTGATAATGGGTGTGTTCCTTATCTTCTCCTCGTGTCTAAACTCTTCTCCATGGCTGGACCCCCAAATAATATTCCTTTACGTGCTAAGGGGTATCTAGAGAGTGGGATAGGTTTAATAACTAACCTCACCCTATCGCGTACCCTAACCCTAACCCCTACCCTAACACTAACGCGTACCCTAATCCTAACCCGTACCCTAAACCGAGCCCTAACCCTAACACTAACCCTAACCCTAACCCTAAGCCATACCCTACGCCCTACCCGAACCCCTCCCCGAACCCGTACCCTAAGCCGTACCCTAACCCTCACCCTAACCCTAACCCTAACCCTAAGCTACCCTTGACTGCTTCTGCCTCCAATAGACTTCCTAATCACTAGTGTTTTAAGGAACAGGTTAAAAAGAGAATCCTAATGTGATTTCTTGATAATGGGTGTGTTCCTTATCTTCTCCTAGTGTCTAAACTCTTTTCCATGGCTGGACCCCCAAATAATATTCCTTTACGTGCTAAGGGGTATCTAGAGAGAGGGATAGGTTTAATAACTAACCTCACTCTATCGCGTACCCTAACCCTAACCCCTACCCTAACACTAACTCGTACCCTAATCCTAACCCGAACCCTAAACCGAGCCCTAACCCTAACACTAACCCTAACCCTAACCCTAACCCATACCCTACGCCCTACCCGAACCCCTCCCCGAACCCGTACCCTAAGCCGTACCCTAACCCTCACCCTAAACCTAACCCTAACCCTAAGCTACCCTTGACTGCTTCTGCCTCCAATAGACTTCCTAAGCACTAGTGTTTTAAGGAACAGGTTAAAAAGAGAATCCTAATGTGATTTCTTGATAATGGGTGTGTTCCTTATCTTCTCCTAGTGTCTAAACTCTTCTCCATGGCTGGACCCCCAAATAATATTCCTTTACGTGCTAAGGGGTATCTAGAGAGTGGGATAGGTTTAATAACTAACCTCACCCTATTGCTTACCCTAACCCTAACCCCTACCCTAACCCTAACGCGTACCCTAATCCTAACCCGTACCCTAAACCGAGCCTTAAACCTAACACTAACCCTAACCCTAACCCTAACCCATACCCTACGCCCTACCCGAACCCCTCCCCGAACCCGTACCCTAACCCTCACCCTAACCCTAACCCTAACCCTAAGCTACCCTTGACTGCTTCTGCCTCCAATAGACTTCCTAAGCACTAGTGTTTTAAGGAACAGGTTAAAAAGAGAATCCTAATGTGATTTCGTGATAATGGGTGTGTTCCTTATCTTCTCCTAGTGTCTAAACTCTTCTCCATGGCTGGACCCCCAAATAATATTCCTTTACGTGCTAAGGGGTATCTAGAGAGTGGGATAGGTTTAATAACTACCCTCACCCTAACGCGTACCCTAACCCTAACCCCTACCCTATCCCTAACGCGTACCCTAATCTTAACCCGTACCCTAAACCGAGCCCTAACCCTAACACTAACCCTAACCCTAACCCTAACCCATACCCTACGCCCTACCCGAACCCCTCCCTGAACCCATACCCTAAGCCGTACCCTACCCCTCACCCTAACCCTAACCCTAACCCTAAGCTACCCTTTACGGCTTCTGCCTCCAATACATTTCCTAAGCACTAGTGTTTTAAGGAACAGGTTAAAAAGAGAATCCTAATGTGATTTCGTGATAATGGGTGTGTTCCTTATCGTCTCCTAGTGTCTAAACACTTCTCCATGGCTGGACCCCCAAATAATATTCCTTTACGTGCTAAGGGGTATCTAGAGAGTGGGATAGGTTTAATAACTACACTCACCCTAACGCGTACACTAACCCTAACCCCTACCCTAACCCTAACGCGTACCCTAATCCTAACCCGTACCCTAAACCGAGCCCTAACCCTAACACTAACCCTAAACCTAACCCTAACCCATACCCTACGCCCTACCCGAACCCCTCCCTGAACCCGTACCCTAAGCCGTACCCTAAACCTCACCCTAACCCTAACCCTAACCCTAAGCTACCCTTGACTGCTTCTGCCTCCAATAGACTTCCTAAGCACTAGTGTTTTAAGGAACAGGTTAAAAAGAGAATCCTAATGTGATTTCTTGATAATGGGTGTGTTCCTTATCTTCTCCTAGTGTCTAAACTCTTTTCCATGGCTGGACCCCCAAATAATATTCCTTTACGTGCTAAGGGGTATCTAGAGAGAGGGATAGGTTTAATAACTAACCTCACCCTATCGCGTACCCTAACCCTAACCCCTACCCTAACACTAACGCGTACCCTAATCCTAACCCGAACCCTAAACCGAGCCCTAACCCTAACACTAACCCTAACCCTAACCCTAACCCATACCCTACGCCCTAACCGAACCCCTCCACGAACCCGTACCCTAAGCCGTACCCTAACCCTCACCCTAACCCTAACCCTAACCCTAAGCTACCCTTGACTGCTTCTGCCTCCAATAGATTTCCTAAGCACTAGTGTTTTAAGGAACAGGTTAAAAAGAGAATCCTAATGTGATTTCTTGATAATGGGTGTGTTCCTTATCTTCTCTTCGTGTCTAAACTCTTCTCCATGGATGGACCCCCAAATAATATTCCTTTACGTGCTAAGGGGTATCTAGAGAGTGGGATAGGTTTAATAACTACACTCACCCTAACGCGTACACTAACCCTAACCCCTACCCTAACCCGAACGCGTACCCTAATCCTAACCCGTACCCTAAACCGAGCCCTAACCCTAACACTAACCCTAACCCTAACCCTAACCCATACCCTACGCCCTACCCGAACCCCTCCCTGAACCTGTACCCTAAGCCGTACCCTACCCCTCACCCTAATCCTAACCCTAACCCTAAGCTACCCTTGACGGCTTCTGCCTCCAATAGATTTCCTAAGCACTAGTGTTTTAAGGAACAGGTTAAAAAGAGAATCCTAAGGTGATTTCTTGATAATGGGTGTGTTCCTTATCTTCTCCTCGTGTCTAAACTCTTCTCCATGGCTGGAACCCCAAATAATATTCCTTTAAGTGCTAAAGTGTATCTAGAGAGTGTGATAGGTTTAATAACTACCCTCACCCTAACACGTACCCTAACCCTAACCCCTACCATAACCCTAACGCGTACCCTAATCCTAACCCGTACCCTAAACCGAGCCCTAACCCTAACACTAACCCTAACCCTAACCCTAACCCATACCCTACGCCCTACCCGAACCCCTCCCCGAACCCGTACCCTAAGCCATACCTTAACCCTCACCCTAACCCTAACCCTAACCCTAAGCTACCCTTGACTGCTTCTGCCTCCAATAGATTTCCTAAGCACTAGTGTTTTAAGGAACAGGTTAAAAAGAGAATCCAAATGTGATTTCTTGATAATGGGTGTGTTCCTTATCTTCTCCTAGTGTCTAAACTCTTCTCCATGGCTGGACCCCGAATTAATATTCCTTTACCTGCTAAGGGGTATCTAGAGAGTGGGATAGGTTTAATAACTAACCTCACCCTATCGCTTACCCTAACCCTAACCCCTACCCTAACCCTAACGCGTACCCTAATCCTAACCCGTACCCTAAACCGAGCCTTAACCCTAACACTAACCCTAACCCTAACCCTAACCCATACCCTACGCCCTACCCGAACCCCTCCCTGAACCCGTACCCTAAGCTGTACCCTAACCCTCACCCTAACCCTAACCCTAACCCTAAGCTACCCTTGACTGCTTCTGCCTCCAATAGATTTCCTAAGCACTAGTGTTTTAAGGAACAGGTTAAAAAGAGAATCCTAATGTGATTTCTTGATAATGGGTGTGTTCCTTATCTTCTCCTAGTGTCTAAACTCTTCTCCATGGCTGGACCCCCAAATAATATTCCTTTACGTGCTAAGGGGTATCTAGAGAGTGGGATAGGTTTAATAACTACCCTCACCCTAATGAGTACACTAACCCTAACCCCTACCCTAACCCTAACGCGTACCCTAATCCTAACCCGTACCCTAAACCGAGCCCTAACCCTAACACTAGCCCTAACCCTAACCCTAACACATACCCTACGCCCTACCCGAACCCCTCCCTGAACCTGTACCCTAAGCCGTACCCTACCCCTCACCCTAATCCTAACCCTAACCCTAAGCTACCCTTGACGGCTTCTGCCTCCAATAGATTTCCTAAGCACTAGTGTTTTAAGGAACAGGTTAAAAAGAGAATCCTAAGGTGATTTCTTGATAATGGGTGTGTTCCTTATCTTCTCCTCGTGTCTAAACTCTTCTCCATGGCTGGACCCCCAAATAATATTCCTTTACGTGCTAAGGGGTATCTAGAGAGTGGGATAGGTTTAATATCTAACCTCACCCTATCGCGTACCCTAACCCTAACCCCTACCCTAACACTAACGCGTACCCTAATCCTAACCCGAACCCTAAACCGAGCCCTAACCCTAACACTAACCCTAACCCATACCCTACGCCCTACCCGAACCCCTCCCCGAACCCGTACCCTAAGCCATACCCTAAACCTCACCCTAACCCTAACCCTAACCCTAAGCTACCCTTGACTGCTTCTGCCTCCAATAGATTTCCTAAGCACTAGTGTTTTAAGGAAGAGGTTAAAAAGAGAATCCTAATGTGATTTCTTGATAATGGGTGTGTTCCTTATCTTCTCCTCGTGTCTAAACTCTTCTCCATAGCTGGACCCCCAAATAATATTCCTTTACGTGCTAAGGGGTATCTAGAGAGTGGGACAGGTTTAATAACTAACCTCACCCTATCGCGTACCCTAACCCTAACCCCTACTCTAACCCTAACGCGTACCCTAATCCTAACCCGTACCCTAAACCGAGCCTTAAACCTAACACTAACCCTAACCCTAACCCTAACCCATACCCTACGCCCTACCCGAACCCCTCCCCGAACCCGTACCCTAAGCCGTACCCTAACCCTCACCCTAACCCTAACCCTAACCCTAAGCTACCCTTGACTGCTTCTGCCTCCAATAGATTTCCTAAGCACTAGTGTTTTAAGGAACAGGTTAAAAAGAGAATCCAAATGTGATTTCGTGATAATGGGTGTGTTCCTTATCGTCTCCTAGTGTCTAAACTCTTCTCTATGGCTGGACCCCCAAATAATATTACTTTACGTGCTAAGGGGTATCTAGAGAGTGGGATAGGTTTAATAACTACCCTCACCCTAATGCGTACACTAACCCTAACCCCTACCCTAACCCTAACGCGTACCCTAATCCTAACCCGTACCCTAAACCGAGCCCTAACCCTAACACTAGCCCTAACCCTAACCCTAACACATACCCTACGCCCTACACGAAACCCTCCCCGAACCCGTACCCTAAGCCGTACCCTAACCCTCACCCTAACCCTATCCCTAACCCTAAGCTACCCTTGACTGCTTCTGCCTCCAATAGATTTCCTAAGCACTAGTGTTTTAAGGAACAGGTTAAAAAGAGAATCCTAATGTGATTTCTTGATAATGGGTGTGTTCCTTATCTTCTCCTAGTGTCTAAACTCTTCTCCATGGCTGGACCCCGAATTAATATTCCTTTACCTGCTAAGGGGTATCTAGAGAGTGGGATAGGTTTAATAACTAACCTCACCCTATCGCTTACCCTAACCCTAACCCCTACCCTAACCCTAACGCGTACCCTAATCCTAACCCGTACCCTAAACCGAGCCTTAACCCTAACACTAACCCTAACCCTAACCCTAACCCATACCCTACGCCCTACCCGAACCCCTCCCTGAACCCGTACCCTAAGCTGTACCCTAACCCTCACCCTAACCCTAACCCTAACCCTAAGCTACCCTTGACTGCTTCTGCCTCCAATAGATTTCCTAAGCACTAGTGTTTTAAGGAACAGGTTAAAAAGAGAATCCTAATGTGATTTCTTGATAATGGGTGTGTTCCTTATCTTCTCCTAGTGTCTAAACTCTTCTCCATGGCTGGACCCCCAAATAATATTCCTTTACGTGCTAAGGGGTATCTAGAGAGTGGGATAGGTTTAATAACTACCCTCACCCTAATGAGTACACTAACCCTAACCCCTACCCTAACCCTAACGCGTACCCTAATCCTAACCCGTACCCTAAACCGAGCCCTAACCCTAACACTAGCCCTAACCCTAACCCTAACACATACCCTACGCCCTACCCGAACCCCTCCCTGAACCTGTACCCTAAGCCGTACCCTACCCCTCACCCTAATCCTAACCCTAACCCTAAGCTACCCTTGACGGCTTCTGCCTCCAATAGATTTCCTAAGCACTAGTGTTTTAAGGAACAGGTTAAAAAGAGAATCCTAAGGTGATTTCTTGATAATGGGTGTGTTCCTTATCTTCTCCTCGTGTCTAAACTCTTCTCCATGGCTGGACCCCCAAATAATATTCCTTTACGTGCTAAGGGGTATCTAGAGAGTGGGATAGGTTTAATATCTAACCTCACCCTATCGCGTACCCTAACCCTAACCCCTACCCTAACACTAACGCGTACCCTAATCCTAACCCGAACCCTAAACCGAGCCCTAACCCTAACACTAACCCTAACCCATACCCTACGCCCTACCCGAACCCCTCCCCGAACCCGTACCCTAAGCCATACCCTAAACCTCACCCTAACCCTAACCCTAACCCTAAGCTACCCTTGACTGCTTCTGCCTCCAATAGATTTCCTAAGCACTAGTGTTTTAAGGAAGAGGTTAAAAAGAGAATCCTAATGTGATTTCTTGATAATGGGTGTGTTCCTTATCTTCTCCTCGTGTCTAAACTCTTCTCCATAGCTGGACCCCCAAATAATATTCCTTTACGTGCTAAGGGGTATCTAGAGAGTGGGACAGGTTTAATAACTAACCTCACCCTATCGCGTACCCTAACCCTAACCCCTACTCTAACCCTAACGCGTACCCTAATCCTAACCCGTACCCTAAACCGAGCCTTAAACCTAACACTAACCCTAACCCTAACCCTAACCCATACCCTACGCCCTACCCGAACCCCTCCCCGAACCCGTACCCTAAGCCGTACCCTAACCCTCACCCTAACCCTAACTCTAACCCTAAGCTACCCTTGACTGCTTCTGCCTCCAATAGATTTCCTAAGCACTAGTGTTTTAAGGAACAGGTTAAAAAGAGAATCCTAATGTGATTTCGTGATAATGGGTGTGTTCCTTATCTTCTCCTCGTGTCTAAACTCTTCTCCATGGCTGGACCCCCAAATAATATTCCTTTACGTGCTAAAGTGTATCTAGAGAGTGTGATAGGTTTAATAACTACCCTCACCCTAACACGTACCCTAACCCTAACCCCTACCATAACCTAACGTGTACCCTAATCCTAACCCGTACCCTAAACCGAGCCCTAACCCTAACACTAACCCTAACCCTAACCCTAACCAATACCCTACGCCCTACCCGAACCCCTCCCCGAACCCGTACCCTAAGCCATACCCTAACCCTCACCCTAACCCTAACCCTAACCCTAAGCTACCCTTGACTGCTTCTGCCTCCAATAGATTTCCTAAGCACTAGTGTTTTAAGGAACAGGTTAAAAAGAGAATCCTAATGTGATTTCTTGATAATGGGTGTGTTCCTTATCTTCTCCTCGTGTCTAAACTCTTCTCCATGGCTGGACCCCCAAATAATATTCCTTTATGTGCTAAGGGATATCTAGAGAGTGGGATAGGTTTAATAACTAACCTCACCCTATCGCGTACCCTAACCCTAACCCCTACCCTAACCCTAACGCGTACCCTAATCCTAACCTGTACCCTAAACCGAGCCCTAACCCTAACACTAACCCTAACCCTAACGCTAACCCATACCCTACGCCCTACCCGAACCCCTCCCCGAACCCGTACCCTAAGCCGTACCCTAACTCTCACCCTAACCCTAACCCTAACCCTAAGCTACCCTTGACTGCTTCTGCCTCCAATAGACTTCCTAAGCACTAGTGTTTTAAGGAACAGGTTAAAAAGAGAATCCTAATGTGATTTCTTGATAATGGGTGTGTTCCTTATCTTCTCCTAGTGTCTAAACTCTTTTTCTTGGCTGGACCCCCAAATAATATTCCTTTACGTGCTAAGGGGTATCTAGAGAGAGGGATAGGTTTAATAACTAACCTCACTCTATCGCGTACCCTAACCCTAACCCCTACCCTAACACTAACGCGTACCCTAATCCTAACCCGAACCCTAAACCGAGCCCTAACCCTAACACTAACCCTAACCCTAACCCTAACCCATACCCTACGCCCAACCCGAACCCCTCCCCGAACCCGTACCCTAAGCCATACCCTAAACCTCACCCTAACCCTAACCCTAACCCTAAGCTACCCTTGACTGCTTCTGCCTCCAATAGATTTCCTAAGGACTAGTGTTTTAAGGAACAGGTTAAAAAGAGAATCCTAATGTGATTTCTTGATAATGGGTGTGTTCCTTATCTTCTCCTCGTGTCTAAACTCTTCTCCATGGCTGGACCCCCAAATAATATTCCTTTACGTGCTAAGGGGTATCTAGAGAGTGGGATAGGTTTAATAACTACACTCACCCTAACGCGTACACTAACCCTAACCCCTACCCTAACCCTAACGCGTACCCTAATCCTAACCCGTACCCTAAACCGAGCCCTAACCCTAACACTAACCCTAACCCTAACCCTAACCCATACCCTACGCCCTACCCGAACCCTTCCCTGAACCTGTACCCTAAGCCGTACCCTACCCCTCACCCTAATCTTAACCCTAACCCTAAGCTACCCTTGACGGCTTCTGCCTCCAATAGATTTCCTAAGCACTAGTGTTTTAAGGAACAAGTTAAAAAGAGAATCCTAAGGTGATTTCTTGATAATGGGTGTGTTCCTTATCTTCTCCTCGTGTCTAAACTCTTCTCCATGGCTGGACCCCCAAATAATATTCCTTTACGTGCTAAGGGGTATCTAGAGTGTGGGACAGGTTTAATAACTAACCTCACCCTATCGCGTACCCTAACCCTAACCCCTACTCTAACCCTAACGCGTACCCTAATCCTAACCCGTACCCTAAACCGAGCCTTAAACCTAACACTAACCCTAACCCTAACCCTAACACATACCCTACGCCCTACCCGAACCCCTCCCCGAACCCGTACCCTAAGCCGTACCCTAACCCTCACCCTAACCCTAACTCTAACCCTAAGCTACCCTTGACTGCTTCTGCCTCCAATAGATTTCCTAAGCACTAGTGTTTTAAGGAACAGGTTAAAAAGAGAATCCTAATGTGATTTCGTGATAATGGGTGTGTTCCTTATCTTCTCCTCGTGTCTAAACTCTTCTCCATGGCTGGACCCCCAAATAATATTCCTTTACGTGCTAAAGTGTATCTAGAGAGTGTGATAGGTTTAATAACTACCCTCACCCTAACACGTACCCTAACCCTAACCCCTACCATAACCTAACGCGTACCCTAATCCTAACCCGTACCCTAAACCGAGCCCTAACCCTAACACTAACCCTAACCCTAACCCTAACCAATACCCTACGCCCTACCCGAACCCCTCCCCGAACCCGTACCCTAAGCCATACCCTAACCCTCACCCTAACCCTAACCCTAACCCTAAGCTACCCTTGACTGCTTCTGCCTCCAATAGATTTCCTAAGCACTAGTGTTTTAAGGAACAGGTTAAAAAGAGAATCCTAATGTGATTTCTTGATAATGGGTGTGTTCCTTATCTTCTCCTCGTGTCTAAACTCTTCTCCATGGCTGGACCCCCAAATAATATTCCTTTACGTGCTAAGGGATATCTAGAGAGTGGGATAGGTTTAATAACTAACCTCACCCTATCGCGTACCCTAACCCTAACCCCTACCCTAACCCTAACGCGTACCCTAATCCTAACCTGTACACTAAACCGAGCCCTAACCCTAACACTAACCCTAACCCTAACCCTAACCCATACCCTACGCCCTACCCGAACCCCTCCCCGAACCCGTACCCTAAGCCGTACCCTAACCCTCACCCTAACCCTAACCCTAACCCTAAGCTACCCTTGACTGCTTCTGCCTCCAATAGACTTCCTAAGCACTAGTGTTTTAAGGAACAGGTTAAAAAGAGAATCCTAATGTGATTTCTTGATAATGGGTGTGTTCCTTATCTTCTCCTAGTGTCTAAACTCTTTTCCATGGCTGGACCCCCAAATAATATTCCTTTACGTGCTAAGGGGTATCTAGAGAGAGGGATAGGTTTAATAACTAACCTCACTCTATAGCGTACCCTAACCCTAACCCCTACCCTAACACTAACGCGTACCCTAATCCTAACCCGAACCCTAAACCGAGCCCTAACCCTAACACTAACCCTAACCCTAACCCTAACCCATACCCTACGCCCTACCCGAACCCCTCCCCGAACCCGTACCCTAAGCCATACCCTAAACCTCACCCTAACCCTAACCCTAACCCTAAGCTACCCTTGACTGCTTCTGCCTCCAATAGATTTCCTAAGCACTAGTGTTTTAAGGAACAGGTTAAAAAGAGAATCCTAATGTGATTTCTTGATAATGGGTGTGTTCCTTATCTTCTCCTCGTGTCTAAACTCTTCTCCATGGCTGGACCCCCAAATAATATTCCTTTACGTGCTAAGGGGTATCTAGAGAGTGGGATAGGTTTAATAACTACACTCACCCTAACGCGTACACTAACCCTAACCCCTACCCTAACCCTAACGCGTACCCTAATCCTAACCCGTACCCTAAACCGAGCCCTAACCCTAACACTAACCCTAACCCTAACCCTAACCCATACCCTACGCCCTACCCGAACCCTTCCCTGAACCTGTACCCTAAGCCGTACCCTACCCCTCACCCTAATCCTAACCCTAACCCTAAGCTACCCTTGACGGCTTCTGCCTCCAATAGATTTCCTAAGCACTAGTGTTTTAAGGAACAGGTTAAAAAGAGAATCCTAAGGTGATTTCTTGATAATGGGTGTGTTCCTTATCTTCTCCTCGTGTCTAAACTCTTCTCCATGGCTGGACCCCCAAATAATATTCCTTTACGTGCTAAGGGGTATCTAGAGAGTGGGACAGGTTTAATAACTAACCTCACCCTATCGCGTACCCTAACCCTAACCCCTACCCTATCCCTAACGCGTACCCTAATCCTAACCCGTACCCTAAACCGAGCCTTAAACCTAACACTAACCCTAACCCTAACCCTAACCCATACCCTACGCCCTACCCGAACCCCTCCCCGAACCCGTACCCTAAGCCGTACCCTAACCCTCACCCTAACCCTAACTCTAACCCTAAGCTACCCTTGACTGCTTCTGCCTCCAATAGATTTCCTAAGCACTAGTGTTTTAAGGAACAGGTTAAAAAGAGAATCCTAATGTGATTTCGTGATAATGGGTGTGTTCCTTATCTTCTCCTAGTGTCTAAACTCTTCTCCATGGCTGGACCCCCAAATAATATTCCTTTACGTGCTAAGGGGTATCTAGAGAGTGGGATAGGTTTAATAACTAACCTCACCCTAATGCGTACACTAACCCTATCCCTTACCCTAACCCTAACGCGTACCCTAATCCTAACCCGTACCCTAAACCGAGCCCTAACCCTAACACTAGCCCTAACCCTAACCCTAACCCATACCCTACGCCCTACCCGAACCCCTCCCCGAACCCGTACCCTAACCCTCACCCTAACCCTAACCCTAACCCTAAGCTACCCTTGACTGCTTCTGCCTCCAATAGACTTTCTAAGCACTAGTGTTTTAAGGAACAGGTTAAAAAGAGAATCCAAATGTGATTTCGTGATAATGGGTGTGTTCCTTATCTTCTCCTAGGGTCCAAACTCTTCTCCATGGCTGGACCCCCAAATAATATTCCTTTACGTGCTAAGGGGTATCTAGAGAGTGGGATAGGTTTAATAACTACCCTCACCCTAACGCGTACCCTAACCCTAACCCCTACCCTAACCCTAACGCGTACCCTAATCTTAACACGTACCCTAAACCGAGCCCTAACCCTAACACTAACCCTAACCCTAACCCTAACCCATACCCTACGCCCTACCCGAACCCCTCCCTGAACCCATACCCTAAGCTGTACCCTACCCCTCACCCTAACCCTAACCCTAACCCTAAGCTACGCTTCACGGCTTCTGCCTCCAATAGACTTCCTAAGCACTAGTGTTTTAAGGAACAGGTTAAAAAGAGAATCCTAATGTGATTTCTTGATAATGGGTGTGTTCCTTATCTTCTCCTCGTGTCTAAACTCTTCTCCATGGCTGGACCCCCAAATAATATTCCTTTACGTGCTAAAGTGTATCTAGAGAGTGTGATAGGTTTAATAACTAACCTCACCCTAACACGTACCCTAACCCTAACCCCTACCATAACCCTAACGCGTACCCTAATCCTAACCCGTACCCTAAACCGAGCCCTAACCCTAACACTAACCCTAACCCTAACCCTAAACCATACCCTACGCCCTACCCGAACCCCTCCCCGAACCCGTACCCTAAGCCATACCCTAACCCTCGCCCTAACCCTAACCCTAACCCTAAGCTACCCTTGACTGCTTCTGCCTCCAATAGATTTCCTAAGCACTAGTGTTTCAAGGAACAGGTTAAAAAGAGAATCCAAATGTGATTTCGTGATAATGGGTGTGTTCCTTATCGTCTCCTAGTGTCTAAACTCTTCTCCATGGCTGGACCCCCAAATAATATTCCTTTACGTGCTAAGGGGTATCTAGAGAGTGGGATAGGTTTAATAACTACCCTCACCCTAATGCGTATACTAACCCTAACCCCTACCCTAACACTAACGCTCACCCTAATCTTAACCCATACCCTAAACCGAGCCCTAACCCTAACACTAACCCTAACCCTAACCCTAACCCATACCCTACGCTCTACCCGAACCCCTCCCTGAACCCATACCCTAAGCCGTACCCTACCCCTCACCCTAACCCTAACCCTAACCCTAAGCTACCCTTGACGGCTTCTGCCTCCAATAGATTTCCTAAGCACTAGTGTTTTAAGGAACAGGTTAAAAAGAGAATCCTAATGTGATTTCTTGATAATGGGTGTGTTTCTTATCTTCTCCTCGTGTCTAAAATCTTCTCCATGGCTGGACCCCCAAATAATATTCCTTTACGTGCTAAAGTGTATCTAGAGAGTGTGATAGGTTTAATAACTACCCTCACCCTAACACGTACACTAACCCTAACCCCTACCATAACCTAACGCGTACCCTAATCCTAACCCGTACCCTAAACCGAGCCCTAACCCTAACACTAACCCTAACCCTAACCCTAACCCTAACCCTAACCCTAACCCTAACCCTAACCCTAACCCTAACCCTAACCCTCACCCTAACCCTAACCCTAACCCTAAGCTACCCTTCACTGCTTCTGCCTCCAATAGATTTCCTAAGCACTAGTGTTTTAAGGAACAGGTTAAAAAGAGAATCCTAATGTGATTTCTTGATAATGGGTGTGTTCCTTATCTTCTCCTCGTGTCTAAACTCTTCTCCATGGCTGGACCCCCAAATAATATTCCTTTACGTGCTAAGGGGTATCTAGAGAGTGGGATAGGTTTAATAACTAAACCTCACCCTATCGCGTACCCTAACCCTAACCCCTACCCTAACCCTAACGCGTACCCTAATCCTAACCCGTACCCTTAAACCGAGCCCTAACCCTAACACTAACCCCTAACCTAACCCTAAACCATACCCTACGCCCTACCCGAACCCCTCCCCGAACCCGTACCCTAAGCGTACCCTAACCCTCACCCTAACCCTAACCCTAACCCTAAGCTACCCTTGACTGCTTCTGCCTCCAATAGACTTCCTAAGCACTAGTGTTTTAAGGAACAGGTTAAAAAGAGAATCCTAATGTGATTTCTTGATAATGGGTGTGTTCCTTATCTTCTCCTAGTGTCTAACTCTTTTCCATGGCTGGACCCCCAAATAATATTCCTTTACGTGCTAAGGGGTATCTAGAGAGAGGGATAGGTTTAATAACTAACCTCACTCTATCGCGTACCCTAACCCTAACCCCTACCCTAACACTAACGCGTACCCTAATCCTAACCCGAACCCTAAACCGAGCCCTAACCCTAACACTAACCCTAACCCTAACCCTAACCCATACCCTACGCCCTACCCGAACCCCTCCCCGAACCCGTACCCTAAGCCGTACCCTAACCCTCACCCTAACCCTAACCCTAACCCTAAGCTACCCTTGACTGCTTCTGCCTCCAATAGATTTCCTAAGCACTAGTGTTTTAAGGAACAGGTTAAAAAGAGAATCCTAATGTGATTTCTTGATAATGGGTGTGTGTTCCTTATCTTCTCCTCGTGTCTAAACTCTTCTCCATGGCTGGAACCCAAATAATATTCCTTTACGTGCTAAGGGGGTATCTAGAGAGTGGGATAGGTTTAATAACTACACTCACCCTAACGCGTACACTAACCCTAACCCCTACCCTAACCCTAACGCGTACCCTAATCCTAACCCGAACCCTAAACCGAGCCCCTAACCCTAACACTAACCCTAACCCTAACCCTAACCCATACCCTACGCCCTACCCGAACCCCTCCCTGAACCCATACCCTAAGCCGTACCCTACCCCTCACCCTAACCCTAACCCTAACCCTAAGCTACCCTTGACGGCTTCTGCCTCCAATAGATTTCCTAAGCACTAGTGTTTTAAGGAACAGGTTAAAAAGAGAATCCTAATGTGATTTCTTTGATAATGGGTGTGTTCCTTATCTTCTCCTCGTGTCTAAACTCTTCTCCATGGCTGGACCCCCAAATAATATTCCTTTACGTGCTAAAATGTATCTAGAGAGTGTGATAGGTTTAATAACTACCCTCACCCTAACACGTACCCTAACCCTAACCCCTACCATAACCTAAAGCGTACCCTAATCCTAACCCGTACCCTAAACCGAGCCCTAACCCTAACACTAACCCTAACCCTAACCCTAACCCATACCCTACGCCCTACCCGAACCCCTCCCCGAACCCGTACCCTAAGCCATACCCTAACCCTCACCCTAACCCTAACCCTAACCCTAAGCTACCCTTGACTGCTTCTGCCTCCAATAGATTTCCTAAGCACTAGTGTTTTAAGGAACAGGTTAAAAAGAGAATCCTAATGTGATTTCTTGATAATGGGTGTGTTCCTTATCTTCTCCTCGTGTCTAAACTCTTCTCCATGGCTGGACCCCCAAATAATATTCCTTTACGTGCTAAGGGGTATCTAGAGAGTGGGATAGGTTTAATAACTAACCTCACCCTATCGCGTACCCTAACCCTAACCCCTACCCTAACCCTAACGCGTACCCTAATCCTAACCCGTACCCTAAACCGAGCCCTAACCCTAACACTAACCCTAACCCTAACCCTAACCCATACCCTACGCCCTACCCGAACCCCTCCCCGAACCCGTACCCTAAGCCGTACCCTAACCCTCACCCTAACCCTAACCCTAACCCTAAGCTACCCTTGACTGCTTCTGCCTCCAATAGACTTCCTAAGCACTAGTGTTTTAAGGAACAGGTTAAAAAGAGTATCCTAATGTGATTTCTTGATAATGGGTGTGTTCCTTATCTTCTCCTAGTGTCTAAACTCTTTTCCATGGCTGGACCCCCAAATAATATTCCTTTACGTGCTAAGGGGTATCTAGAGAGAGGGATAGGTTTAATAACTAACCTCACTCTATCGCGTACCCTAACCCTAACCCCTACCCTAACACTAACGCGCACCCTAATCCTAACCCGAACCCTAAACCGAGCCCTAACCCTAACACTAACCCTAACCCTAACCCTAACCCATACCCTACGCCCTACCCGAACCCCTCCCCGAACCCGTACCCTAAGCCATACCCTAACCCTCACCCTAACCCTAACCCTAACCCTAAGCTACCCTTGACTGCTTCTGCCTCCAATAGATTTCCTAAGCACTAGTGTTTTAAGGAACAGGTTAAAAAGAGAATCCTAATGTGATTTCGTCATAATGGGTGTGTTCCTTATCTTCTCCTAGTGTCTAAACTCTTCTCCATGGCTGGACCCCCAAATAATATTCCTTTACGTGCTAAGGGGTATCTAGAGAGTGGGATAGGTTTAATAACTAACCTCACCCTAATGCGTACACTAACCCTATCCCTTACCCTAACCCTAACGCGTACCCTAATCCTAACCCGTACCCTAAACCGAGCCCTAACCCTAACACTAGCCCTAACCCTAACCCTAACCCATACCCTACGCCCTACCCGAACCCCTCCCCGAACCCGTACCCTAAGCCGTACCCTAACCCTCACCCTAACCCTAACCCTAACCCTAAGCTACCCTTGACTGCTTCTGCCTCCAATAGATTTCCTAAGCACTAGTGTTTTAAGGAACAGGTTAAAAAGAGAATCCTAATGTGATTTATTGATAATGGGTGTGTTCCTTATCTTCTCCTCGTGTCTAAACTCTTCTCCATGGCTGGACCCCCAAATAATATTCCTTTACGTGCTAAAGTGTATCTAGAGAGTGTGATAGGTTTAATAACTAACCTCACCCTAACACGTACCCTAACCCTAACCCCTACCATAACCCTAACGCGTACCCTAATCCTAACCCGTACCCTAAACCGAGCCCTAACCCTAACACTAACCCTAACCCTAACCCTAAACCATACCCTACGCCCTACCCGAACCCCTCCCCGAACCCGTACCCTAAGCCCATACCCTAACCCTCGCCCTAACCCTAACCCTAACCCTAAGCTACCCTTGACTGCTTCTGCCTCCAATAGATTTCCTAAGCACTAGTGTTTTAAGGAACAGGTTAAAAAGAGAATCCAAATGTGATTTCGTGATAATGGGTGTGTTCCTTATCGTCTCCTAGTGTCTAAACTCTTCTCCATGGCTGGACCCCCAAATAATATTCCTTTACGTGCTAAGGGGTATCTAGAGAGTGGGATAGGTTTAATAACTACCCTCACCCTAATGCGTATACTAACCCTAACCCCTACCCTAACACTAACGCGCACCCTAATCTTAACCCATACCCTAAACCGAGCCCTAACCCTAACCCTCACCCTAACCCTAACCCTAACCCTAAGCTACCCTTTACTGCTTCTGCCTCCAATAGACTTCCTAAGCACTAGTGTTTTAAGGAACAGGTTAAAAAGAGAATCCTAATGTGATTTCTTGATAATGGGTGTGTTCCTTATCTTCTCCTCGTGTCTAAACTCTTCTCCATGGCTGGACCCCCAAATAATATTCCTTTACTTGCTAAGGGGTATCTAGAGAGTGGGATAGGTTTAATAACTAACCTCACCCTATCGCGTACCCTAACCCTAACCCCTACCCTAACCCTAACGCGTACCCTAATCCTAACCCGTACCCTAAACCGAGCCCTAACCCTAACACTAACCCTAACCCTAACCCTAAGCCATACCCTACGCCCTACCCGAACCCCTCCCCGAACCCGTACCCTAACCCTCACCCTAACCCTAACCCTAACCCTAAGCTACCCTTGACTGCTTCTGCCTCCAATAGACTTCCTAAGCACTAGTGTTTTAAGGAACAGGTTAAAAAGAGAATCCTAATGTGATTTCTTGATAATGGGTGTGTTCCTTATCTTCTCCTAGTGTCTAAACTCTTTTCCATGGCTGGACCCCCAAATAATATTCCTTTACGTGCTAAGGGGTATCTAGAGAGAGGGATAGGTTTAATAACTAACCTCACTCTATCGCACACCCTAACCCTAACCCCTACCCTAACACTAACGCGTACCCTAATCCTAACCCGAACCCTAAACCGAGCCCTAACCCTAACACTAACCCTAACCCTAACCCTAACCCATACCCTACGCCCTACCCGAACCCCTCCCCGAACCCGTACCCTAAGCCGTACCCTAACCCTCACCCTAAACCTAACCCTAACCCTAAGCTACCCTTGACTGCTTCTGCCTCCAATAGACTTCCTAAGCACTAGTGTTTTAAGGAACAGGTTAAAAAGAGAATCCTAATGTGATTTCTTGATAATGGGTGTGTTCCTTATCTTCTCCTAGTGTCTAAACTCTTCTCCATGGCTGGACCCCCAAATAATATTCCTTTACGTGCTAAGGGGTATCTAGAGAGTGGGATAGGTTTAATAACTAACCTCACCCTAATGCGTACACTAACCCTATCCCTTACCCTAACCCTAACGCGTACCCTAATCCTAACCCGTACCCTAAAACGAGCCCTAACCCTAACACTAGCCCTAACCCTAACCCCTAACCCATACCCTATGCCCTACCCGAACCCGTACCCTAAGCCGTACCCTAACCCTCACCCTAACCCTAACCCTAACCCTAAGCTACCCTTGACTGCTTCTGCCTCCAATAGACTTCCTAAGCACTAGTGTTTTAAGGAACAGGTTAAAAAGAGAATCCAAATGTGATTTCGTGATAATGGGTGTGTTCCTTTTCTTCTCCTAGTGTCTAAACTCTTCTCCATGGCTGGACCCCCAGATAATATTCCTTTACGTGCTAAGGGGTATCTAGAGAGTGGGATAGGTTTAATAACTACCCTCACCCTAACGCGTACCCTAACCCTAACCCCTACCCTAACCCTAACGCGTACCCTAATCCTAACCCGTACCCTAAACCGAGCCCTAACCCTAACACTAACCCTAACCCTAACCCTAACCCATACCCTACGCCCTAACCGAACCCCTCCCTGAACCCATACCCTAAGCCGTACCCTACCCCTCACCCTAACCCTAACCCTAACCCTAAGCTACCCTTGACTGCTTCTGCCTCCAATAGATTTCCTAAGCACTAGTGTTTTAAGGAACAGGTTAAAAAGAGAATCCTAATGTGATTTCTTGATAATGGGTGTGTTCCTTATCTTCTCCTCGTGTCTAAACTCTTCTCCATGGCTGGACCCCCAAATAATATTCCTTTACGTGCTAAAATGTATCTAGAGAGTGTGATAGGTTTAATAACTACCCTCACCCTAACACGTACCCTAACCCTAACCCCTACCATAACCTAAAGCGTACCCTAATCCTAACCCGTACCCTAAACCGAGCCCTAACCCTAACACTAACCCTAACCCTAACCCTAACCCATATCCTACGCCCTACCCGAACCCCTCCCTGAACCCATACCCTAAGCCGTACCCTACCCCTCACCCTAACCCTAACCCTAACCCTAAGCTACCCTTGACGGCTTCTGCCTCCAATAGATTTCCTAAGCACTAGTGTTTTAAGGAACAGGTTAAAAAGAGAATCCTAATGTGATTTCTTTATAATGGGTGTGTTCCTTATCTTCTCCTCGTGTCTAAACTCTTCTCCATGGCTGGACCCCCAAATAATATTCCTTTACGTGCTAAAATGTATCTAGAGAGTGTGATAGGTTTAATAACTACCCTCACCCTAACACGTACCCTAACCCTAACCCCTACCATAACCTAAAGCGTACCCTAATCCTAACCCGTACCCTAAACCGAGCCCTAACCCTAACACTAACCCTAACCCTAACCCTAACCCATACCCTACGCCCTACCCGAACCCCTCCCCGAACCCGTACCCTAAGCCATACCCTAACCCTCACCCTAACCCTAACACTAACCCTAAGCTACCCTTGACTGCTTCTGCCTCCAATAGATTTCCTAAGCACTAGTGTTTTAAGGAACAGGTTAAAAAGAGAATCCTAATGTGATTTCTTGATACTGGGTGTGTTCCTTATCTTCTCCTCGTGTCTAAACTCTTCTCCATGGCTGGACCCCCAAATAATATTCCTTTACGTGCTAAGGCGTATCTAGAGAGTGGGATAGGTTTAATAACTAACCTCACCCTATCGCGTACACTAACCCTAACCCCTACCCTAACACTAACGCGTACCCTAATCCTAACCCGTACCCTAAACCGAGCCCTAACCCTAACACTAACCCTAACCCTAACCCTAAGCCATACCCTACGCCCTACCCGAACCCCTCCCCGAACCCGTACCCTAACCCTCACCCTAACCCTAACCCTAACCCTAAGCTACCCTTGACTGCTTCTGCCTCCAATAGACTTCCTAAGCACTAGTGTTTTAAGGAACAGGTTAAAAAGAGAATCCTAATGTGATTTCTTGATAATGGGTGTGTTCCTTATCTTCTCCTACTGTCTAAACTCTTTTCCATGGCTGGACCCCCAAATAATATTCCTTTACGTGCTAAGGGGTATCTAGAGAGAGGGATAGGTTTAATAACTAACCTCACTCTATCGCATACCCTAACCCTAACCCCTACCCTAACACTAACGCGTACCCTAATCCTAACCCGAACCCTAAACCGAGCCCTAACCCTAACACTAACCCTAACCCTAACCCTAACCCATACCCTACGCCCTACCCGAACCCCTCCCCGAACCCGTACCCTAAGCCGTACCCTAACCCTCACCCTAAACCTAACCCTAACCCTAAGCTACCCTTGACTGCTTCTGCCTCCAATAGACTTCCTAAGCACTAGTGTTTTAAGGAACAGGTTAAAAAGAGAATCCTAATGTGATTTCTTGATAATGGGTGTGTTCCTTATCTTCTCCTAGTGTCTAAACTCTTCTCCATGGCTGGACCCCCAAATAATATTCCTTTACGTGCTAAGGGGTATCTAGAGAGTGGGATAGGTTTAATAACTAACCTCACCCTATCGCGTACCCTAACCCTAACCCCTACCCTATCCCTAACGCGTACCCTAATCCTAAACCGTACCCTAAACCGAGCCTTAAACCTAACACTAACCCTAACCCTAACCCTAACCCATACCCTACGCCCTACCCGAACCCCTCCCCGAACCCGTACCCTAAGCCGTACCCTAACCCTCACCCTAACCCTAACTCTAACCCTAAGCTACCCTTGACTGCTTCTGCCTCCAATAGATTTCCTAAGCACTAGTGTTTTAAGGAACAGGTTAAAAAGAGAATCCTAATGTGATTTCGTGATAATGGGTGTGTTCCTTATCTTCTCCTAGTGTCTAAACTCTTCTCCATGGCTGGACCCCCAAATAATATTCCTTTACGTGCTAAGGGGTATCTAGAGAGTGGGATAGGTTTAATAACTAACCTCACCCTAATGCGTACACTAACCCTATCCCTTACCCTAACCCTAACGCGTACCCTAATCCTAACCCGTACCCTAAAACGAGCCCTAACCCTAACACTAGCCCTAACCCTAACCCTAACCCATACCCTATGCCCTACCCGAACCCGTACCCTAAGCCGTACCCTAAACCTCACCCTAACCCTAACCCTAACCCTAAGCTACCCTTGACTGCTTCTGCCTCCAATAGACTTCCTAAGCACTAGTGTTTTAAGGAACAGGTTAAAAAGAGAATCCTAATGTGATTTCGTGATAATGGGTGTGTTCCTTATCTTCTCCTAGTGTCTAAACTCTTCTCCATGGCTGGAACCCCAGATAATATTCCTTTACGTGCTAAGGGGTATCTAGAGAGTGGGATAGGTTTAATAACTACCCTCACCCTAACGCGTACCCTAACCCTAACCCCTACCCTAACCCTAACGCGTACCCTAATCTTAACCCGTACCCTAAACCGAGCCCTAACCCTAACACTAACCCTAACCCTAACCCTATCCCATACCCTACGCCCTACCCGAACCCCTCCCTGAACCCATACCCTAAGCCGTACCCTACCCCTCACCCTAACCCTAACCCTAACCCTAAGCTACGCTTGACGGCTTCTGCCTCCAATAGATTTCCTAAGCACTAGTTTTTTAAGGAACAGGTTAAAAAGAGAATCCTAATGTGATTTCTTGATAATGGGTGTGTTCCTTATCTTCTCCTCGTGTCTAAACTCTTCTCCATGGCTGGACCCCCAAATAATATTCCTTTACGTGCTAAGGGGTATCTAGAGAGTGGGATAGGTTTAATAACTACACTCACCCTAACGCGTACACTAACCCTAACCCCTACCCTAACCCTAACGCGTACCCTAATCCTAACCCTTACCCTAAACCGAGCCCTAACCCTAACACTAACCCTAACCCTAACCCTAACCCATACCCTACGCCCTACCCGAACCCCTCCCTGAACCTGTACCCTAAGCCGTACCCTAACCCTCACCCTAATCCTAACTCTAACCCTAAGCTACCCTTGACGGCTTCTGCCTCCAATAGATTTCCTAAGCACTAGTGTTTTAAGGAACAGGTTAAAAAGAGAATCCTAATGTGATTTCTTGATAATGGGTGTGTTCCTTATCTTCTCCTCGTGTCTAAACTCTTCTCCATGGCTGGACCCCCAAATAATATTCCTTTACGTGCTAAGGGGTATCTAGAGAGTGGGATAGGTTTAATAACTAACCTCACCCTATCGCGTACCCTAACCCTAACCCCTACCCTAACCCTAACGCGTACCCTAATCCTAACCCGTACCCTAAACCGAGCCCTAACCCTAACACTAACCATAACCCTAACCCTAACCCATACCCTACGCCCTACCCGAACCCCTCCCTGAACCCGTACCCTAAGCCGTACCCTAAACCTCACCCTAACCCTAACCCTAACCCTAAGCTACCCTTGACTGCTTCTGCCTCCAATAGACTTCCTAAGCACTAGTGTTTTAAGGAACATGTTAAAAAGAGAATCCTAATGTGATTTCTTGATAATGGGTGTGTTCCTTATCTTCTCCTAGTGTCTAAACTCTTTTCCATGGCTGGACACCCAAATAATATTCCTTTACGTGCTAAGGGGTATCTAGAGAGAGGGATAGGTTTAATAACTAACCTCACCCTATCGCGTACCCTAACCCTAACCCCTACCCTAACACTAACGCGTACCCTAATCCTAACCCGAACCCTAAACCGAGCCCCTACCCTAACACTAACCCTAACCCTAACCCTAACACATACCCTACGCCCTACCCGAACCCCTCCCCGAACCCGTACCCTAAGCCGTACCCTAACCCTCACCCTACCCCTATCCCTAACCCTAAGCTACCCTTGACTGCTTCTGCCTCCAATAGATTTCCTAAGCACTAGTGTTTTAAGGAACAGGTTAAAAAGAGAATCCTAATGTGATTTCTTGATAATGGGTGTGCTCCTTATCTTCTCCTCGTGTCTAAACTCTTCTCCATGGCTGGACCCCCAAATAATATTCCTTTACGTGCTAAGGGGTATCTAGAGAGTGGGATAGGTTTAATAACTACACTCACCCTAACGCGTACACTAACCCTAACCCCTACCCTAACCCTAACGCGTATCCTAATCCTAACCCGTACCCTAAACCGAGCCCTAACCCTAACACTAACCCTAACCCTAACCCTAACCCATACCCTACGCCCTACCCGAACCCCTCCCTGAACCTGTACCCTAAGCCGTACCCTACCCCTCACCCTAATCCTAACCCTAACCCTAAGCTACCCTTGACGGCTTCTGCCTCCAATAGATTTCCTAAGCACTAGTGTTTTAAGGAACAGGTTAAAAAGAGAATCCTAAGGTGATTTCTTGATAATGGGTGTGTTCCTTATCTTCTCCTCGTGTCTAAACTCTTCTCCATGGCTGGACCCCCAAATAATATTCCTTTACGTGCTAAGGGTTATCTAGAGAGTGGGATAGGTTTAATAACTAACCTCACCCTAATGCGTACCCTAACCCTAACCCCTACCCTAACTCTAACTCTTACCCTAATCCTAACCCGTACCCTAAACCGAGCCCTAACCCTAACACTAACCCTAACCCTAACCCTAACCCATACCCTACGCCCTACCCGAACCCCTCCCCGAACCCGTACCCTAAGCCGTACCCTAACCCTCACCCTAACCCTAACCCTAACCCTAAGCTACCCTTGACTGCTTCTGCCTGCAATAGATTTCCTAAGCACTAGTGTTTTAAGGAACAGGTTAAAAAGAGAATCCTAAGGTGATTTCTTGATAATGGGTGTGTTCCTTATCTTCTCCTAGTGTCTAAACTCTTCTCCATGGCTGGACCCCCAAATAATATTCCTTTACGTGCTAAGGGGTATCTAGAGAGTGGGATAGGTTTAATAACTACACTCACCCTAATGCGTACACTAACCCTAACCCCTACCCTAACCCTAACGCGTACCCTAATCCTAACCCGTACCCTAAACCGAGCCCTAACCTTAACACTAACCCTAACCCTAACCCTAACCCATACCCTACGCCCTAACCGAACCCCTCCCTGAAACTGTACCCTAAGCCGTACCCTACCCCTCACCCTAATCCTAACCCTAACCCTAAGCTACCCTTGACGGCTTCTGCCTCCAATAGATTTCCTAAGCACTAGTGTTTTAAGGAACAGGTTAAAAAGAGAAACCTAAGGTGATTTCTTGATAATGGGTGTGTTCCTTATCTTCTCCTCGTGTCTAAAATCTTCTCTATGGCTGGACCCCCAAATAATATTCCTTTACGTGCTAAAGTGTATCTAGAGAGTGTGATAGGTTTAATAACTACCCTCACCCTAACACGTACCCTAACCCTAACCCCTACCATAACCTAACGCGTACCCTAATCCTAACCCGTACCCTAAACCGAGCCCTAACCCTAACACTAACCCTAACCCTAACCCTAACCCATACCCTACGCCCTACCCGAACCCCTCCCCGAACCCGTACCCTAAGCCATACCCTAACCCTCACCCTAACCCTAACCCTAACCCTAAGCTACCCTTGACTGCTTCTGCCTCCAATAGATTTCCTAAGCACTAGTGTTTTAAGGAACAGGTTAAAAAGAGAATCCTAATGTGATTTCTTGATAATGGGTGTGTTCCTTATCTTCTCCTCGTGTCTAAACTCTTCTCCATGGCTGGACCCCCAAATAATATTCCTTTACGTGCTAAGGGGTATCCAGAGAGTGGGATAGGTTTAATAACTAACCTCACCCTATCGCGTACCCTAACCCTAACCCCTACCCTAACCCTAACGCGTACCCTAATCCTAACCCGTACCCTAAACCGAGCCCTAACCCTAACACTAACCCTAACCCTAACCCTAACCCATACCCTACGCCCTACCCGAACCCCTCCCCGAACCCGTACCCTAAGCCGTACCCTAACCCTCACCCTAACCCTAAGCCTAACCCTAAGCTACCCTTGACTGCTTCTGCCTCCAATAGACTTCCTAAGCACTAGTGTTTTAAGGAACAGGTTAAAAAGAGAATCCTAATGTGATTTCTTGATAATGGGTGTGTTCCTTATCTTCTCCTAGTGTCTAAACTCTTTTCCATGGCTGGACCCCCAAATAATATTCCTTTACGTGCTAAGGGATATCTAGAGAGTGGGATAGGTTTAATAACTAACCTCACTCTATCGCGTACCCAAACCCTAACCCCTACCCTAACACTAACGCGTACCCTAATCCTAACACGAACCCTAAACCGAGCCCTAACCCTAACACTAACCCTAACCCTAACCCTAACCCATACCCTACGCCCTACCCGAACCCCTCCCCGAACCCGTACCCTAAGCCGTACCCTATCCCTCACCCTATCCCTAACCCTAACCCTAAGCTACCCTTGACTGCTTCTGCCTCCAATAGATTTCCTAAGCACTAGTGTTTTAAGGAACAGGTTAAAAAGAGAATCCTAATGTGATTTCTTGATAATGGGTGTGTTCCTTATCTTCTCCTAGTGTCTAAACTCTTTTCCATGGCTGGACCCCCAAATAATATTCCTTTACGTGCTAAGGGATATCTAGAGAGTGGGATAGGTTTAATAACTAACCTCACTCTATCGCGTACCCAAACCCTAACCCCTACCCTAACACTAACGCGTACCCTAATCCTAACACGAACCCTAAACCGAGCCCTAACCCTAACACTAACCCTAACCCTAACCCTAACCCATACCCTACGCCCTACCCGAACCCCTCCCCGAACCCGTACCCTAAGCCGTACCCTATCCCTCACCCTATCCCTAACCCTAACCCTAAGCTACCCTTGACTGCTTCTGCCTCCAATAGATTTCCTAAGCACTAGTGTTTTAAGGAACAGGTTAAAAAGAGAATCCTAATGTGATTTCTTGATAATGGGTGTGTTACTTATCTTCTCCTCGTGTCTAAACTCTTCTCCATGGCTGGACCCCCAAATAATATTCCTTTACGTGCTAAGGGGTATCTAGAGAGTGGGATAGGTTTAATAACTACACTCACCCTAACGCGTACACTAACCCTAACCCCTACCCTAACCCTAACGCGTACCCTAATCCTAATCCGTACCCTAAACCGAGCCCTAACCCTAACACTAACCCTAACCCTAACCCTAACCCATACCCTACGCCCTACCGGAACCCTTCCCTGAACCTGTACCCTAAGCCGTACCCTACCCCTCACCCTAATCCTAACCCTAACCCTAAGCTACCCTTGACGGCTTCTGCCTCCAATAGATTTCCTAAGCACTAGTGTTTTAAGGAACAGGTTAAAAAGAGAATCCTAAGGTGATTTCTTGATAATGGGTGTGTTCCTTATCTTCTCCTCGTGTCTAAAATCTTCTCTATGGCTGGACCCCCAAATAATATTCCTTTACGTGCTAAAGTGTATCTAGAGAGTGTGATAGGTTTAATAACTACCCTCACCCTAACACGTACCCTAACCCTAACCCCTACCATAACCTAACGCGTACCCTAATCCTAACCCGTACCATAAACCGAGCCCTAACCCTAACACTAACCCTAACCCTAACCCTAACCCATACCCTACGCCCTACCCGAACCCCTCCCCGAACCCGTACCCTAAGCCGTACCCTAACCCTCACCCTAACCCTAACCCTAACCCTAAGCTACCCTTGACTGCTTCTGCCTCCAATAGATTTCCTAAGCACTAGTGTTTTAAGGAACAGGTTAAAAAGAGAATCCTAATGTGATTTCTTGATAATGGGTGTGTTCCTTATCTTCTCCTCGTGTCTAAACTCTTCTCCATGGCTGGACCCCCAAATAATATTCCTTTACGTGCTAAGGGGTATCCAGAGAGTGGGATAGGTTTAATAACTAACCTCACCCTATCGCGTACCCTAACAATAACCCCTACCCTAACCCTAACGCGTACCCTAATCCTAAACCGTACCCTAAACCGAGCCCTAACCCTAACACTAACCCTAACCCTAACCCTAACCCATACCCTACGCCCTACCCGAACCCCTCCCCGAACCCGTACCCTAAGCCGTACCCTAACCCTCACCCTAACCCTAAGCCTAACCCTAAGCTACCCTTGACTGCTTCTGCCTCCAATAGACTTCCTAAGCACTAGTGTTTTAAGGAACAGGTTAAAAAGAGAATCCTAATGTGATTTCTTGATAATGGGTGTGTTCCTTATCTTCTCCTAGTGTCTAAACTCTTTTCCATGGCTGGACCCCCAAATAATATTCCTTTACGTGCTAAGGGATATCTAGAGAGTGGGATAGGTTTAATAACTAACCTCACTCTATCGCGTACCCAAACCCTAACCCCTACCCTAACACTAACGCGTACCCTAATCCTAACACGAACCCTAAACCGAGCCCTAACCCTAACACTAACCCTAACCCTAACCCTAACCCATACCCTACGCCCTACCCGAACCCCTCCCCGAACCCGTACCCTAAGCCGTACCCTATCCCTCACCCTATCCCTAACCCTAACCCTAAGCTACCCTTGACTGATTCTGCCTCTAATAGATTTCCTAAGCACTAGTGTTTTAAGGAACAGGTTAAAAAGAGAATCCTAATGTGATTTCTTGATAATGGGTGTGTTCCTTATCTTCTCCTCGTGTCTAAACTCTTCTCCATGGCTGGACCCCCAAATAATATTCCTTTACGTGCTAAGGGGTATCTAGAGAGTGGGATAGGTTTAATAACTACACTCACCCTAACGCGTACACTAACCCTAACCCCTACCCTAACCCTAACGCGTACCCTAATCCTAATCCGTACCCTAAACCGAGCCCTAACCCTAACACTAACCCTAACCCTAACCCTAACCCATACCCTACGCCCTACCCGAACCCTTCCCTGAACCTGTACCCTAAGCCGTACCCTACCCCTCACCCTAATCCTAACCCTAACCCTAAGCTACCCTTGACGGCTTCTGCCTCCAATAGATTTCCTAAGCACTAGTGTTTTAAGGAACAGGTTAAAAAGAGAATCCTAAGGTGATTTCTTGATAATGGGTGTGTTCCTTATCTTCTCCTCGTGTCTAAACTCTTCTCCATGGCTGGACCCCCAAATAATATTCCTTTACGTGCTAAGGGGTATCTAGAGAGTGGGATAGGTTTAATAACTAACCTCACCCTATCGCGTACCCTAACCCTAACCACTACCCTAACCCTAACGCGTACCCTAATCCTAACCCGTACCCTAAACCGAGCCTTAAACCTAACACTAACCCTAACCCTAACCCTAACCCATACCCTACGCCCTACCCGAACCCCTCCCCGAACCCGTACCCTAAGCCGTACCCTAACCCTCACCCTAACCCTAACTCTAACCCTAAGCTACCCTTGACTGCTTCTGCCTCCAATAGATTTCCTAAGCACTAGTGTTTTAAGGAACAGGTTAAAAAGAGAATCCTAATGTGATTTCTTGATAATGGGTGTGTTCCTTATCTTCTCCTCGTGTCTAAACTCTTCTCCATGGCTGGACCCCCAAATAATATTCCTTTACGTGCTAAGGGGTATCTAGAGAGTGGGATAGGTTTAATAACTAACCTCACCCTATCGCGTACCCTAACCCTAACCCCTACCCTAACCCTAACGCGTACCCTAATCCTAACCCGTACCCTAAACCGAGCCCTAACCCTAACACTAACCCTAACCCTAACCCTAAGCCATACCCTACGCCCTACCCGAACCCCTCCCCAACCCGTACCCTAAGCCGTACCCTAACCCTCACCCTAATCCTAACCCTAACCCTAAGCTACCCTTGACGGCTTCTGCCTCCAATAGATTTCCTAAGCACTAGTGTTTTAAGGAACAGGTTAAAAAGAGAATCCTAATGTGATTTCTTGATAATGGGTGTGTTCCTTATCTTCTCCTCGTGTCTAAACTCTTCTCCATGGCTGGACCCCCAAATAATATGCCTTTACGTGCTAAGGGGTATCTAGAGAGTGGGATAGGTTTAATAACTAACCTCACCCTATCGCGTACCCTAACCCTAACCCCTACCCTAACCCTAACGCGTACCCTAATCCTAACCCGTACCCTAAACCGAGCCTTAAACCTAACACTAACCCTAACCCTAACCCTAACCCATACCCTACGCCCTACCCGAACCCCTCCCCGAACCCGTACCCTAAGCCGTACCCTAACCCTCACCCTAACCCTAACTCTAACCCTAAGCTACCCTTGACTGCTTCTGCCTCCAATAGATTTCCTAAGCACTAGTGTTTTAAGGAACAGGTTAAAAAGAGAAACCTAATGTGATTTCTTGATAATGGGTGTGTTCCTTATCTTCTCCTAGTGTCTAAACTCTTTTCCATGGCTGGACCCCCAAATAATATTCCTTTACGTGCTAAGGGGTATCTAGAGAGAGGGATAGGTTTAATAACTAACCTCACTCTATCGCGTACCCTAACCCTAACCCCTACCCTAACACTAACGCGTACCCTAATCCTAACCCGAACCCTAAACCGAGCCCTAACCCTAACACTAACCCTAACCCTAACCCTAACCCATACCCTACGCCCTACCCGAACCCCTCCCCGAACCCGTACCCTAAGCCGTACCCTAACCCTCACCCTAACCCTAACCCTAACCCTAAGCTACCCTTGACTGCTTCTGCCTCCAATAGATTTCCTAAGCACTAGTGTTTTAAGGAACATGTTAAAAAGAGAATCCTAATGTGATTTCTTGATAATGGGTGTGTTCCTTATCTTCTCCTCGTGTCTAAACTCATCTCCATGGCTGGATCCCCAAATAATATTCCTTTACGTGCTAAGGGGTATCTAGAGAGTGGGATAGGTTTAATAACTACACTCACCCTAACGCGTACACTAACCCTAACCCCTACCCTAACCCTAACGCGTACCCTAATCCTAACCCGTACCCTAAACCGAGCCCTAACCCTAACACTAACCCTAACCCTAACACTAACCCATACCCTACGCCCTACCCGAACCCCTCCCTGAACCTGTACCCTAAGCCGTACCCTACCCCTCACCCTAATCCTAACCCTAACCCTAAGCTACCCTTGACCGCTTCTGCCTCCAATAGATTTCCTAAGCACTAGTGTTTTAAGGAACAGGTTAAAAAGAGAATCCTAAGGTGATTTCTTGATAATGGGTGTGTTCCTTATCTTCTCCTCGTGTCTAAACTCTTCTCCATGGCTGGACCCCCAAATAATATTCCTTTACGTGCTAAGGGGTATCTAGAGAGTGGGATAGGTTTAATAACTACCCTAACCCTAATGCGTACACTAACCCTAACCCCTACCCTAACCCTAACGCGTACCCTAATCCTAACCCGTACCCTAAACCGAACCCTAACCCTAACACTAGCCCTAACCCTAACCCTAACCCATACCCTACGCCCTACCCGAACCCCTCCCCGAACCCGTACCCTAAGCCGTACCCTACCCCTCACCCTAACCCTAACCACAACCCTAAGCTACCCTTTATGGCTTCTGCCTCCAATAGATTTCCTAAGCACTAGTGTTTTAAGGAACAGGTTAAAAAGAGAATCCTAATGTGATTTCTTGATAATGGGTGTGTTCCTTATATTCTCCTCGTGTCTAAACTCTTCTCCATGGCTGTACCCCCAAATAATATTCCTTTACGTGCTAAGGTGTATCTAGAGAGTGTGATAAGTTTAATAACTACCCTCACACTAACGCGTACCCTAACCCTAACCCCTACCCTAACCCTAACCCGTACCCTAACCCTAACGCGTACCCTAATCCTATCCCGTACCCTAAACCGAGCCCTAACCCTAACACTAACCCTAACCCTAACCCTAATCCATACCCTACGCCCTACCCGAACCCCTCCCCGAACCCATACCCTAAGCCGTACCCTAACCCTCTCCCTAACCCTAACCGTAACCCTAAGCTACCCTTGACTGCTTCTGCCTCCAATAGATTTCCTAAGCACTAGTGTTTTAAGGAACAGGTTAAAAAGTGAATCCTAATGTGATTTCGTGATAATGGGTGTGTTCCTTATCTTCTCCTAGTGTCTAAACTCTTCTCCATGGCTGGACCCCCAAATAATATTCCTTTACGTGCTAAGGGGTATCTAGAGAGTGGGATAGGTTTAATAACTACCCTCACCCTAACGCGTACCCTAACCCTAACCCCTACCCTAACCCTAACGCGTACCCTAATCCTAACCCGTACCCTAAACCGAGCCCTAACCCTAACACTAACCCTAACCCTAACCCTAACCCATACCCTACGCCCTACCCGAACCCCTCCCTGAACCCATACCCTAAGCCGTACCCTAACCCTCACCCTAACCCTAACCCTAACCCTAAGCTACCCTTGACTGCTTCTGCCTCCAATAGACTTCCTAAGCACTAGTGTTTTAAGGAACAGGTTAAAAAGAGAATCCTAATGTGATTTCTTGATAATGGGTGTGTTCCTTATCTTCCCCTAGTGTCTAAACTCTTCTCCATGGCTGGACCCCCAAATAATATTCCTTTACGTGCTAAGGGGTATCTAGAGAGAGGGATAGGTTTAATAACTAACCTCACCCTATCGCGTACCCTAACCCTAACCCCTACCCTAACACTAACGCGTACCCTAATGCTAACCCGAACCCTAAACCGAGCCCTAACCCTAACACTAACCCTAACCCTAACCCTAACACATACCCTACGCCCTACCCGAACCCCTCCCCGAACCCGTACCCTAAGCCGTACCCTAACCCTCACCCTAACCCTAACCCTAACCCTAAGCTACCCTTGACTGCTTCTGCCTCCAATAGATTTCCTAAGCATTAGTGTTTTAAGGAACAGGTTAAAAAGAGAATCCTAATGTGATTTCTTGATAATGGGTGTTTTCCTTATCTTCTCCTCGTGTCTAAACTCTTCTCCATGGCTGGACCCCTCAAATAATATTCCTTTACGTGCTAAGGGGTATCTAGATAGTGGGATAGGTTTAATAACTACACTCACCCTAACGCGTACACTAACCCTAACCCCTACCCTAACCCTAACGCGTACCCTAATCCTAACCCGTACCCTAAACCGAGCCCTAACCCTAACACGAACCCTAACCCTAACCCTAACCCATACCCTACGCCCTACCCGAACCCCTCCCTGAACCTGTACCCTAAGCCGTACCCTACCCCTCACCCTAATCCTAACCCTAACCCTAAGCTACCCTTGACGGCTTCTGCCTCCAATAGATTTCCTAAGCACTAGTGTTTTAAGGAAGAGGTTAAAAAGAGAATCCTAAGGTGATTTCTTGATAATGGGTGTTTTCCTTATCTTCTCCTCGTGTCTAAACTCTTCTCCATGGCTGGACCCCCAAATAATATTCCTTTACGTGCTAAGGGGTATCTAGAGAGTGGGATAGGTTTAATAACTAACCTCACCCTATCGCGTACCTTAACCCTAAACCCTACCCTAACCCTAACGCGTACCCTAATCTTAACCCGTACCCTAAACTGAGCCCTAACCCTAACACTAACCCTAACCCTAACCCTAACCCATACCCTACGCCCTACCCGAACCCCTCCCTGAACCCGTACCCTAAGCCGTACCCTACCCCTCACCCTAACCCTAACTCTAACCCTAAGCTACCCTTGACTGCTTCTGCCTCCAATAGATTTCCTAAGCACTAGTGTTTTAAGGAACAGGTTAAAAAGAGAATCCTAATGTGATTTCTTGATAATGGGTGTGTTCCTTATCTTCTCCTCGTGTCTAAACTCTTCTCCATGGCTGGTCCCCCAAATAATATTCCTTTACGTGCTAAGGGGTATCTAGAGAGTGGGATACGTTTAATAACTACCCTAACCCTAATGCGTACACTAACCCTAACCCCTACCCTAACCCTAACGCGTACCCTAATCCTAACCCGTACCCTAAACCGAACCCTAACCCTAACACTAGCCCTAACCCTAACCCTAACCCATACCCTACGCCCTACCCGAACCCCTCCCCGAACCCGTACCCTAAGCCGTACCCTACCCCTCACCATAACCCTAACCATAACCCTAAGCTACCCTTTATGGCTTCTGCCTCCAATAGATTTCCTAAGCACTAGTGTTTTAAGGAACAGGTTAAAAAGAGAATCCTAATGTGATTTCTTGATAATGGGTGTGTTCCTTATATTCTCCTCGTGTCTAAACTCTTCTCCATGGCTGTACCCCCAAATAATATTCCTTTACGTGCTAAGGTGTATCTAGAGAGTGTGATAAGTTTAATAACTACCCTCACACTAACGCGTACCCTAACCCTAACCCCTACCCTAACCCTAACCCGTACCCTAACCCTAACGCGTACCCTAATCCTATCCCGTACCCTAAACCGAGCCCTAACCCTAACACTAACCCTAACCCTAACCCTAATCCATACCCTACGCCCTACCCGAACCCCTCCCCGAACCCATACCCTAAGCCGTACCCTAACCCTCTCCCTAACCCTAACCGTAACCCTAAGCTACCCTTGACTGCTTCTGCCTCCAATAGATTTCCTAAGCACTAGTGTTTTAAGGAACAGGTTAAAAAGTGAATCCTAATGTGATTTCGTGATAATGGGTGTGTTCCTTATCTTCTCCTAGTGTCTAAACTCTTCTCCATGGCTGGACCCCCAAATAATATTCCTTTACGTGCTAAGGGGTATCTAGAGAGTGGGATAGGTTTAATAACTACCCTCACCCTAACGCGTACCCTAACCCTAACCCCTACCCTAACCCTAACGCGTACCCTAATCCTAACCCGTACCCTAAACCGAGCCCTAACCCTAACACTAATCCTAACCCTAACCCTAACCCATACCCTACGCCCTACCCGAACCCCTCCCTGAACCCATACCCTAAGCCGTACCCTAACCCTCACCCTAACCCTAACCCTAACCCTAAGCTACCCTTGACTGCTTCTGCCTCCAATAGACTTCCTAAGCACTAGTGTTTTAAGGAACAGGTTAAAAAGAGAATCCTAATGTGATTTCTTGATAATGGGTGTGTTCCTTATCTTCCCCTAGTGTCTAAACTCTTCTCCATGGCTGGACCCCCAAATAATATTCCTTTACGTGCTAAGGGGTATCTAGAGAGAGGGATAGGTTTAATAACTAACCTCACCCTATCGCGTACCCTAACCCTAACCCCTACCCTAACACTAACGCGTACCCTAATGCTAACCCGAACCCTAAACCGAGCCCTAACCCTAACACTAACCCTAACCCTAACCCTAACACATACCCTACGCCCTACCCGAACCCCTCCCCGAACCCGTACCCTAAGCCGTACCCTAACCCTCACCCTAACCCTAACCCTAACCCTAAGCTACCCTTGACTGCTTCTGCCTCCAATAGATTTCCTAAGCATTAGTGTTTTAAGGAACAGGTTAAAAAGAGAATCCTAATGTGATTTCTTGATAATGGGTGTGTTCCTTATCTTCTCCTCGTGTCTAAACTCTTCTCCATGGCTGGACCCCTCAAATAATATTCCTTTACGTGCTAAGGGGTATCTAGAGAGTGGGATAGGTTTAATAACTCCCCTCACCCTAACGCGTACCCTAACCCTAACCCCTACCCTAACCCTAACGCGTACCCTAATCCTAACCCGTACCCTAAACCGAGCCCTAACCCTAACACTAACCCTAACCCTAACCCTAACCCATACCCTACGCCCTACCCAAACCCCTCCCTGAACCCATACCCTAAGCCGTACCCTAACCCTCACCCTAACCCTAACCCTAACCCTAAGCTACCCTTGACTGCTTCTGCCTCCAATAGACTTCCTAAGCACTAGTGTTTTAAGGAACAGGTTAAAAAGAGAATCCTAATGTGATTTCTTGATAATGGGTGTGTTCCTTATCTTCCCCTAGTGTCTAAACTCTTCTCCATGGCTGGACCCCCAAATAATATTCCTTTACGTGCTAAGGGGTATCTAGAGAGAGGGATAGGTTTAATAACTAACCTCACCCTATCGCGTACCCTAACCCTAACCCCTACCCTAACACTAACGCGTACCCTAATGCTAACCCGAACCCTAAACCGAGCCCTAACCCTAACACTAACCCTAACCCTAACCCTAACACATACCCTACGCCCTACCCGAACCCCTCCCCGAACCCGTACCCTAAGCCGTACCCTAACCCTCACCCTAACCCTAACCCTAACCCTAAGCTACCCTTGACGGCTTCTGCCTCCAATAGATTTCCTAAGCACTAGTGTTTTAAGGAACAGGTTAAAAAGAGAATCCTAAGGTGATTTCTTGATAATGGGTGTGTTCCTTATCTTCTCCTCGTGTCTAAACTCTTCTCCATGGCTGGACCCCCAAATAATATTCCTTTACGTGCTAAGGGGTATCTAGAGAGTGGGATAGGTTTAATAACTAACCTCACCCTATCGCGTACCCTAACCCTAACCCCTACCCTAACCCTAACGCGTACCCTAATCCTAACCCGTACCCTAAACCGAGCCTTAAACCTAACACTAACCCTAACCCTAACCCTAACCCATACCCTACGCCCTACCCGAACCCCTCCCCGAACCCGTACCCTAAGCCGTACCCTAACCCTCACCCTAACCCTAACTCTAACCCTAAGCTACCCTTGACTGCTTCTGCCTCCAATAGATTTCCTAAGCACTAGTGTTTTAAGGAACAGGTTAAAAAGAGAATCCTAATGTGATTTCGTGATAATGGGTGTGTTCCTTATCTTCTCCTAGTGTCTAAACTCTTCTCCATGGCTGGACCCCCAAATAATATTCCTTTACGTGCTAAGGGGTATCTAGAGAGTGGGATAGGTTTAATAACTAACCTCACCCTAATGCGTACACTAACCCTATCCCTTACCCTAACCCTAACGCGTACCCTAATCCTAACCCGTACCCTAAACCGAGCCCTAACCCTAACACTAGCCCTAACCCTAACCCTAACCCATACCCTACGCCCTACCCGAACCCGTACCCTAAGCCGTACCCTAACCCTCACCCTAACCCTAACCCTAACCCTAAGCTACCCTTGACTGCTTCTGCCTCCAATTGACTTCCTAAGCACTAGTGTTTTAAGGAACAGGTTAAAAAGAGAATCCTAATGTGATTTCGTGATAATGGGTGTGTTCCTTATCTTCTCCTAGTGTCTAAACTCTTCTCCATGGCTGGACCCCCAAATAATATTCCCTTACGTGCTAAAGGGTATCTAGAGAGTGGGATAGGTTTAATAACTACACTCACCCTAACGCGTACACTAACCCTAACCCCTACCCTAACCCTAACGCGTACCCTAATCCTAACCCGTACCCTAAACCGAGCCCTAACCCTAACACTAACCCTAACCCTAACCCTAACCCATACCCTACGCCCTACCCGAACCCCTCCCTGAACCTGTACCCTAAGCCGTACCCTACCCCTCACCCTAATCCTAACCCTAACCCTAAGCTACCCTTGACGGCTTCTGCCTCCAATAGATTTCCTAAGCACTAGTGTTTTAAGGAACAGGTTAAAAAGAGAATCCTAAGGTGATTTCTTGATAATGGGTGTGTTCCTTATCTTCTCCTCGTGTCTAAACTCTTCTCCATGGCTGGACCCCCAAATAATATTCCTTTACGTGCTAAGGGGTATCTAGAGAGTGGGATAGGTTTAATAACTAACCTCACCCTATCGCGTACCCTAACCCTAACCCCTACCCTAACCCTAACGCGTACCCTAATCCTAACCCGTACCCTAAACCGAGCCTTAAACCTAACACTAACCCTAACCCTAACCCTAACCCATACCCTACGCCCTACCCGAACCCCTCCCCGAACCCGTACCCTAAGCCGTACCCTAACCCTCACCCTAACCCTAACTCTAACCCTAAGCTACCCTTGACTGCTTCTGCCTCCAATAGATTTCCTAAGCACTAGTGTTTTAAGGAACAGGTTAAAAAGAGAATCCTAATGTGATTTCGTGATAATGGGTGTGTTCCTTATCTTCTCCTAGTGTCTAAACTCTTCTCCATGGCTGGACCCCCAAATAATATTCCTTTACGTGCTAAGGGGTATCTAGAGAGTGGGATAGGTTTAATAACTAACCTCACCCTAATGCGTACACTAACCCTATCCCTTACCCTAACACTAACGCGTACCCTAATCCTAACCCGTACCCTAAACCGAGCCCTAACCCTAACACTAGCCCTAACCCTAACCCTAACCCATACCCTACGCCCTACCCGAACCCGTACCCTAAGCCGTACCCTAACCCTCACCCTAACCCTAACCCTAACCCTAAGCTACCCTTGACTGCTTCTGCCTCCAATTGACTTCCTAAGCACTAGTGTTTTAAGGAACAGGTTAAAAAGAGAATCCTAATGTGATTTCGTGATAATGGGTGTGTCCTTATCTTCTCCTAGTGTCTAAACTCTTCTCCATGGCTGGACCCCCAAATAATATTCCTTTACGTGCTAAGGGGTATCTAGAGAGTGGGATAGGTTTAATAACTACCCTCACCCTAACGCGTACCCTAACCCTAACCCCTACCCTAACCCTAACGCGTACCCTAAACTTAACCCGTACCCTAAACCGAGCCCTAACCCTAACACTAACCCTAACCCTAACCCTAACCCATACCCTACGCCCTACCCGAACCCCTCCCTGAACCCATACCCTAAGCCGTACCCTACCCCTCACCCTAACCCTAACCCTAACACTGAGCTACGCTTGACGGCTTCTGCCTCCAATAGATTTCCTAAGCACTAGTGTTTTAAGGAACAGGTTAAAAAGAGAATCCTAATGTGATTTCTTGATAATGGGTGTGTTCCTTATCTTCTCCTCGTGTCTAAACTCTTCCCCATGGCTGGACCCCCAAATAATATTCCTTTACGTGCTAAAGTGTATCTAGAGAGTGTGATAGGTTTAATAACTAACCTCACCCTAACACGTACCCTAACCCTAACCCCTACCATAACCCTAACGCGTACCCTAATCCTAACCCGTACCCTAAACCGAGCCCTAACCCTAACACTAACCCTAACCCTAACCCTAACCCATACCCTACGCCCTACCCGAACCCCTCCCTGAACCTGTACCCTAAGCCGTACCCTACCCCTCACCCTAATCCTAACCCTAACCCTAAGCTACCCTTGACGGCTTCTGCCTCCAATAGATTTCCTAAGCACTAGTGTTTTAAGGAACAGGTTAAAAAGAGAATCCTAAGGTGATTTCTTGATAATGGGTGTGTTCCTTATCTTCTCCTCGTGTCTAAACTCTTCTCCATGGCTGGACCCCCAAATAATATTCCTTTACGTGCTAAGGGGTATCTAGAGAGTGGGATAGGTTTAATAACTAACCTCACCCTATCGCGTACCCTAACCCTAACCCCTACCCTAACCCTAACGCGTACCCTAATCCTAACCCGTACCCTAAACCGAGCCTTAAACCTAACACTAACCCTAACCCTAACCCTAACCCATACCCTACGCCCTACCCGAACCCCTCCCCGAACCCGTACCCTAAGCCGTACCCTAACCCTCACCCTAACCCTAACTCTAACCCTAAGCTACCCTTGACTGCTTCTGCCTCCAATAGATTTCCTAAGCACTAGTGTTTTAAGGAACAGGTTAAAAAGAGAATCCTAATGTGATTTCGTGATAATGGGTGTGTTCCTTATCTTCTCCTAGTGTCTAAACTCTTCTCCATGGCTGGGCCCCCAAATAATATTCCTTTACGTGCTAAGGGGTATCTAGAGAGTGGGATAGGTTTAATAACTAACCTCACCCTAATGCGTACACTAACCCTATCCCTTACCCTAACACTAACGCGTACCCTAATCCTAACCCGTACCCTAAACCGAGCCCTAACCCTAACACTAGCCCTAACCCTAACCCTAACCCATACCCTACGCCCTACCCGAACCCGTACCCTAAGCCGTACCCTAACCCTCACCCTAACCCTAACCCTAACCCTAAGCTACCCTTGACTGCTTCTGCCTCCAATTGACTTCCTAAGCACTAGTGTTTTAAGGAACAGGTTAAAAAGAGAATCCTAATGTGATTTCGTGATAATGGGTGTGTCCTTATCTTCTCCTAGTGTCTAAACTCTTCTCCATGGCTGGACCCCCAAATAATATTCCTTTACGTGCTAAGGGGTATCTAGAGAGTGGGATAGGTTTAATAACTACCCTCACCCTAACGCGTACCCTAACCCTAACCCCTACCCTAACCCTAACGCGTACCCTAAACTTAACCCGTACCCTAAACCGAGCCCTAACCCTAACACTAACCCTAACCCTAACCCTAACCCATACCCTACGCCCTACCCGAACCCCTCCCTGAACCCATACCCTAAGCCGTACCCTACCCCTCACCCTAACCCTAACCCTAACACTGAGCTACGCTTGACGGCTTCTGCCTCCAATAGATTTCCTAAGCACTAGTGTTTTAAGGAACAGGTTAAAAAGAGAATCCTAATGTGATTTCTTGATAATGGGTGTGTTCCTTATCTTCTCCTCGTGTCTAAACTCTTCCCCATGGCTGGACCCCCAAATAATATTCCTTTACGTGCTAAAGTGTATCTAGAGAGTGTGATAGGTTTAATAACTAACCTCACCCTAACACGTACCCTAACCCTAACCCCTACCATAACCCTAACGCGTACCCTAATCCTAACCCGTACCCTAAACCGAGCCCTAACCCTAACACTAACCCTAACCCTAACCCTAACCCATACCCTACGCCCTACCCGAACCCCTCCCTGAACCTGTACCCTAAGCCGTACCCTACCCCTCACCCTAACCCTAACCCTAACCCTAAGCTACCCTTGACGGCTTGTGCCTCCAATAGATTTCCTAAGCACTAGTGTTTTAAGGAACAGGTTAAAAAGAGAATCCTAATGTGATTTCTTGATAATGGGTGTGTTCCTTATTTTCTCCTCGTGTCTAAACTCTTCTCCATGGCTGGACCACCAAATAATATTCCTTTACGTTCTAAGGGGTATCTAGAGAGTGGGATAGGTTTAATAACTACACTCACCCTAACGCGTACACTAACCCTAACCCCTACCCTAACCCTAACGCGTACCCTAATCCTAACCCGTACCCTAAACCGAGCCCTAACCCTAACACTAACCCTAACCCTAACCCTAACCCATACCCTACGCCCTACCCGAACCCCTCCCTGAACCTGTACCCTAAGCCGTACCCTACCCCTCACCCTAATCCTAACCCTAACCCTAAGCTACCCTTGACGGCTTCTGCCTCCAATAGATTTCCTAAGCACTAGTGTTTTAAGGAACAGGTTAAAAAGAGAATCCTAAGGTGATTTCTTGATAATGGGTGTGTTCCTTATCTTCTCCTCGTGTCTAAACTCTTCTCCATGGCTGGACCCCCAAATAATATTCCTTTACGTGCTAAGGGGTATCTAGAGAGTGGGGTAGGTTTAATAACTAACCTCACCCTATCGCGTACCCTAACCCTAACCCCTACCCTAACACTAACGCGTACCCTAATGCTAACCCGAACCCTAAACCGAGCCCTAACCCTAACACTAACCCTAACCCTAACCCTAACACATACCCTACGCCCTACCCGAACCCCTCCCCGAACCCGTACCCTAAGCCGTACCCTAACCCTCACCCTAACCCTAACCCTAACCCTAAGCTACCCTTGACTGCTTCTGCCTCCAATAGATTTCCTAAGCATTAGTGTTTTAAGGAACAGGTTAAAAAGAGAATCCTAATGTGATTTCTTGATAATGGGTGTGTTCCTTATCTTCTCCTCGTGTCTAAACTCTTCTCCATGGCTGGACCCCTCAAATAATATTCCTTTACGTGCTAAGGGGTATCTAGAGAGTGGGATAGGTTTAATAACTACACTCACCCTAACGCGTACACTAACCCTAACCCCTACCCTAACCCTAACGCGTACCCTAATCCTAACCCGTACCCTAAACCGAGCCCTAACCCTAACACGAACCCTAACCCTAACCCTAACCCATACCCTACGCCCTACCCGAACCCCTCCCTGAACCTGTACCCTAAGCCGTACCCTACCCCTCACCCTAATCCTAACACTAACCCTAAGCTACCCTTGACGGCTTCGGCCTCCAATAGATTTCCTAAGCACTAGTGTTTTAAGGAACAGGTTAAAAAGAGAATCCTAAGGTGATTTCTTGATAATGGGTGTGTTCCTTATCTTCTCCTCGTGTCTAAACTCTTCTCCATGGCTGGACCCCCAAATAATATTCCTTTACGTGCTAAGGGGTATCTAGAGAGTGGGATAGGTTTAATAACTAACCTCACCCTATCGCGTACCCTAACCCTAACCCCTACCCTAACCCTAACGCGTACCCTAATCCTAACCCGTACCCTAAACCGAGCCTTAAACCTAACACTAACCCTAACCCTAACCCTAACCCATACCCTACGCCCTACCCGAACCCCTCCCCGAACCCGTACCCTAAGCCGTACCCTAACCCTCACCCTAACCCTAACTCTAACCCTAAGCTACCCTTGACTGCTTCTGCCTCCAATAGATTTCCTAAGCACTAGTGTTTTAAGGAACAGGTTAAAAAGAGAATCCTAATGTGATTTCGTGATAATGGGTGTGTTCCTTATCTTCTCCTAGTGTCTAAACTCTTCTCCATGGCTGGACCCCCAAATAATATTCCTTTACGTGCTAAGGGGTATCTAGAGAGTGGGATAGGTTTAATAACTAACCTCACCCTAACGCGTACACTAACCCTATCCCTTACCCTAACCCTAACGCGTACCCTAATCCTAACCCGTACCCTAAACCGAGCCCTAACCCTAACACTAGCCCTAACCCTAACCCTAACCCATACCCTACGCCCTACCCGAACCCGTACCCTAAGCCGTACCCTAACCCTCACCCTAACCCTAACCCTAACCCTAAGCTACCCTTGACTGCTTCTGCCTCCAATTGACTTCCTAAGCACTAGTGTTTTAAGGAACAGGTTAAAAAGAGAATCCTAATGTGATTTCGTGATAATGGGTGTGTTCCTTATCTTCTCCTCGTGTCTAAACTCTTCTCCATGGCTGGACCCCCAAATAATATTCCTTTACGTGCTAAGGGGTATCTAGAGAGTGGGATAGGTTTAATAACTAACCTCACCCTATCGCGTACCCTAACCCTAACCCCTACCCTAACCCTAATGCGTACCCTAATCCTAACCCGTACCCTAAACCGAGCCTTAAACCTAACACTAACCCTAACCCTAACCCTAACCCATACCCTACGCCCTACCCGAACCCCTCCCCGAACCCGTACCCTAAGCCGTACCCTAAACCTCACCCTAACCCTAACTCTAACCCTAAGCTACCCTTGACTGCTTCTGCCTCCAATAGATTTCCTAAGCACTAGTGTTTTAAGGAACAGGTTAAAAAGAGAATCCTAATGTGATTTCGTGATAATGGGTGTGTTCCTTATCTTCTCCTAGTGTCTAAACTCTTCTCCATGGCTGGACCCCCAAATAATATTCCTTTACGTGCTAAGGGGTATCTAGAGAGTGGGATAGGTTTAATAACTAACCTCACCCTAATGCGTACACTAACCCTATCCCTTACCCTAACACTAACGCGTACCCTAATCCTAACCCGTACCCTAAACCGAGCCCTAACCCTAACACTAGCCCTAACCCTAACCCTAACCCATACCCTACGCCCTACCCGAACCCGTACCCTAAGCCGTACCCTAACCCTCACCCTAACCCTAACCCTAACCCTAAGCTACCCTTGACTGCTTCTGCCTCCAATTGACTTCCTAAGCACTAGTGTTTTAAGGAACAGGTTAAAAAGAGAATCCTAATGTGATTTCGTGATAATGGGTGTGTCCTTATCTTCTCCTAGTGTCTAAACTCTTCTCCATGGCTGGACCCCCAAATAATATTCCTTTACGTGCTAAGGGGTATCTAGAGAGTGGGATAGGTTTAATAACTACCCTCACCCTAACGCGTACCCTAACCCTAACCCCTACCCTAACCCTAACGCGTACCCTAAACTTAACCCGTACCCTAAACCGAGCCCTAACCCTAACACTAACCCTAACCCTAACCCTAACCCATACCCTACGCCCTACCCGAACCCCTCCCTGAACCCATACCCTAAGCCGTACCCTACCCCTCACCCTAACCCTAACCCTAACACTGAGCTACGCTTGACGGCTTCTGCCTCCAATAGATTTCCTAAGCACTAGTGTTTTAAGGAACAGGTTAAAAAGAGAATCCTAATGTGATTTCTTGATAATGGGTGTGTTCCTTATCTTCTCCTCGTGTCTAAACTCTTCCCCATGGCTGGACCCCCAAATAATATTCCTTTACGTGCTAAAGTGTATCTAGAGAGTGTGATAGGTTTAATAACTAACCTCACCCTAACACGTACCCTAACCCTAACCCCTACCATAACCCTAACGCGTACCCTAATCCTAACCCGTACCCTAAACCGAGCCCTAACCCTAACACTAACCCTAACCCTAACCCTAACACATACCCTACGCCCTACCCGAACCCCTCCCTGAACCTGTACCCTAAGCCGTACCCTAACCCTCACCCTAACCCTAACCCTAACCCTAAGCTACCCTTGACGGCTTGTGCCTCCAATAGATTTCCTAAGCACTAGTGTTTTAAGGAACAGGTTAAAAAGAGAATCCTAATGTGATTTCTTGATAATGGGTGTGTTCCTTATCTTCTCCTCGTGTCTAAACTCTTCTCCATGGCTGGACCCCCAAATAATATTCCTTTACGTTCTAAGGGGTATCTAGAGAGTGGGATAGGTTTAATAACTACACTCACCCTAACGCGTACACTAACCCTAACCCCTACCCTAACCCTAACGCGTACCCTAATCCTAACCCGTACCCTAAACCGAGCCCTAACCCTAACACTAACCCTAACCCTAACCCTAACCCATACCCTACGCCCTACCCGAACCCCTCCCTGAACCTGTACCCTAAGCCGTACCCTACCCCTCACCCTAATCCTAACCCTAACCCTAAGCTACCCTTGACGGCTTCTGCCTCCAATAGATTTCCTAAGCACTAGTGTTTTAAGGAACAGGTTAAAAAGAGAATCCTAAGGTGATTTCTTGATAATGGGTGTGTTCATTATCTTCTCCTCGTGTCTAAACTCTTCTCCATGGCTGGACCCCCAAATAATATTCCTTTACGTGCTAAGGGGTATCTAGAGAGTGGGATAGGTTTAATATCTAACCTCACCCTATCGCGTACCCTAACCCTAACCCCTACCCAAACTCTAACGCTTACCCTAATCCTAACCCGAACCCTAAACCGAGCCCTAACCCTAACACTAACCCTAACCCTAACCCTAACCCATACCCTACGCCCTACCCGAACCCCTCCCCGAACCCGTACCCTAAGCCGTACCCTAACCCTCACCCTAACCCTAACCCTAACCCTAAGCTACCCTTGACTGCTTCTGCCTCCAATAGATTTCCTAAGCACTAGTGTTTTAAGGAACAGGTTAAAAACAGAATCCTAAGGTGATTTCTTGATAATGGGTGTGTTCCTTATCTTCTCCTCGTGTCTAAACTCTTCTCCATGGCTGGACCCCCAAATAATATTCCTTTACGTGCTAAGGGGTATCTAGAGAGTGGGGTAGGTTTAATAACTAACCTCACCCTATCCCGTACCCTAACCCTAACCCCTACCCTAACACTAACTCATACCCTAATCCGAACCCATACCCTAAACCGAGCCCTAACCCTAACACTAACCCTAACCCTAACCCTAACCCATACCCTATGCCCTACCCGAACCCCTCCCCGAACCCGTACCCTAAGCCGTACCCTAATCCTCACCCTAACCGTAACCCTAACCCTAAGCTACCCTTGACTGCTTCTGCCTCCAATAGCTTTCCTAAGCAATAGTGTTTTAAGGAACAGGTTAAAAAGAGAATCCTAATGTGATTTCTTGATAATGGGTGTGTTCCTTATCTTATCCTAGTGTCTAAACTCTTCTCCATGGCTGGACCCCCAAATAATATTCCTTTACGTGCTAAGGGGTATCTAGAGAGTGGGATAGGTTTAATAACTACCCTCACCCTAACGCGTACACTAACCCTAACCCCTACCCTAACACTAACACGCACCCTAATCTTAACCCATACCCTAAACCGAGCCCTAACCCTAACACTAACCCTAACCCTAACCCTAACCCATACCCTACGCCCTACCCGAACCCCTCCCTGAACCCATACCCTAAGCCGTACCCTACCCCTCACCCTAACCCTAACCCTAACCCTAAGCTACCTTTGACGGCTTCTGCCTCCAATAGATTTCCTAAGCACTAGTGTTTTAAGGAACAGGTTAAAAAGAGAATCCTAATGTGATTTCTTGATAATGGGTGTGTTCCTTATCTTCTCCTCGTGTCTAAAATCTTCTCCATGGCTGGACCCCCAAATAATATTCCTTTACGTGCTAAAGTGTATCTAGAAAGTGTGATAGGTTTAATAACTACCCTCACCCTAACACGTACCCTAACCCTAACCCCTACCATAACCTAACGCGTACCCTAATCCTAAACCGTACCCTAAACCGAGCCCTAACCCTAACACTAACCCTAACCCTAACCCTAACCCATACCCTACGCCCTACCCGAACCCCTCCCCGAACCCGTACCCTAAGCCATACCCTAACCCTCACCCTAACCCTAACCCTTACCCTAAGCTACCCTTGACTGCTTCTGCCTCCAATAGATTTCCTAAGCACTAGTGTTTTAAGGAACAGGTTAAAAAGAGAATCCTAATGTGATTTCTTGATAATGGGTGTGTTCCTTATCTTCTCCTCGTGTCTAAACTCTTCTCCATGGCTGGACCCCCAAATAATATTCCTTTACGTGCTAAGGGGTATCTAGAGAGTGGGATAGGTTTAATAACTAACCTCACCCTATCGCGTACCCTAACCCTAACCCCTACCCTAACCCTAACGCGTACCCTAATCCTAACCTGTACCCTAAACCGAGCCCTAACCCTAACACTAACCCTAACCCTAACCCTAACCCATACCCTACGCCCTACCCGAACCCCTCCCTGAACCTGTACCCTAAGCCGTACCCTACCCCTCACTCTAATCCTAACCCTAACCCTAAGCTACCCTTGACGGCTTCGGCCTCCAATAGATTTCCTAAGCACTAGTGTTTTAAGGAACAGGTTAAAAAGAGAATCCTAAGGTGATTTCTTGATAATGGGTGTGTTCCTTATCTTCTCCTCGTGTCTAAACTCTTCTCCATGGCTGGACCCCCAAATAATATTCCTTTACGTGCTAAGGGTTATCTATAGAGTGGGATAGGTTTAATAACTAACCTCACCCTATCGCGTACCCTAACCCTAACCCCTACCCTAACCCTAACGCGTACCCTAATCCTAACCCGTACCCTAAATCGAGCCTTAACCCTAACACTAACACTAACCCTAACCCTAACCCATACCCTACGCCCTACCCGAACCCCTCCCCAAACCCGTACCCTAAGCCGGACCCTAACCCTCACCCTAACCCTAACCCTAACCCTAAGCTACCCTTGACTGCTTCTGCCTCCAATAGATTTCCTAAGCACTAGTGTTTTAAGGAACAGGTTAAAAAGAGAATCCTAATGTGATTTCTTGATAATGGGTGTGTTCCTTATCTTCTCCTAGTCTCTAAACTCTTCTCCATGGCTCGACCCCCAAATAATATTCCTTTACGTGCTAAGGGGTATCTAGAGAGTGGGATAGGTTTAATAACTAACCTCACCCTAATGCGTACCCTAACCCTAACCCTTACCCTAACCCTAACGTGTACCCTAATCTTAACCCGTACCCTAAACCGAGCCCTAACCCTAACACTAACCCTAACCCTAACACTAACCCATACCCTACGCCCTACCCGAACCCCTCCCCGAACCCGTACCCTAAGCCGGACCCTAACCCTCACCCTAACCCTAACCCTAACCCTAAGCTACCCTTGACTGCTTCTGCCTCCAATAGATTTCCTAAGCACTAGTGTTTTAAGGAACAGGTTAAAAAGAGAATCCTAATGTGATTTCTTGATAATGGGTGTGTTCCTTATCTTCTCCTAGTCTCTAAACTCTTCTCCATGGCTGGACCCCCAAATAATATTCCTTTACGTGCTAAGGGGTATCTAGAGAGTGGGATAGGTTTAATAACTAACCTCACCCTAATGCGTACCCTAACCCTAACCCTTACCCTAACCATAACGTGTACCCTAATCTTAACCCGTACCCTAAACCGAGCCCTAACCCTAACACTAACCCTAACCCTAACCCTAACCCATACCCTACGCCCTACCCGAACCCCTCCCCGAACCCGTACCCTAAGCCATACCTTAACCCTCACCCTAACCCTAACCCTAACCCTAAGCTACCTTTGACTGCTTCTGCCTCCAATAGATTTCCTAAGCACTAGTGTTTTAAGGAACAGGTTAAAAAGAGAATCCTAATGTGATTTCTTGATAATGGGTGTGTTCCTTATCTTTTTCTCGTGTCTAAACTCTTCTCCATGGCTGGACCCCCAAATAATATTCCTTTACGTTCTAAGGGGTATCTAGAGAGTGGGATAGGTTTAATAACTACACTCACCCTAACGCGTACACTAACCCTAACCCCTACCCTAACCCTAACGCGTACCCTAATCCTAACCCGTACCCTAAACCGAGCCCTAACCCTAACACTAACCCTAACCCTAACCCTAACCCATACCCTACGCCCTACCCGAACCCCTCCCTGAACCTGTACCCTAAGCCGTACCCTACCCCTCACCCTAATCCTAACCCTAACCCTAAGCTACCCTTGACGGCTTCTGCCTCCAATAGATTTCCTAAGCACTAGTGTTTTAAGGAACAGGTTAAAAAGAGAATCCTAAGGTGATTTCTTGATAATGGGTGTGTTCATTATCTTCTCCTCGTGTCTAAACTCTTCTCCATGGCTGGACCCCCAAATAATATTCCTTTACGTGCTAAGGGGTATCTAGAGAGTGGGATAGGTTTAATATCTAACCTCACCCTATCGCGTACCCTAACCCTAACCCCTACCCAAACTCTAACGCTTACCCTAATCCTAACCCGAACCCTAAACCGAGCCCTAACCCTAACACTAACCCTAACCCTAACCCTAACCCATACCCTACGCCCTACCCGAACCCCTCCCCGAACCCGTACCCTAAGCCGTACCCTAACCCTCACCCTAACCCTAACCCTAACCCTAAGCTACCCTTGACTGCTTCTGCCTCCAATAGATTTCCTAAGCACTAGTGTTTTAAGGAACAGGTTAAAAACAGAATCCTAAGGTGATTTCTTGATAATGGGTGTGTTCCTTATCTTCTCCTCGTGTCTAAACTCTTCTCCATGGCTGGACCCCCAAATAATATTCCTTTACGTGCTAAGGGGTATCTAGAGAGTGGGGTAGGTTTAATAACTAACCTCACCCTATCCCGTACCCTAACCCTAACCCCTACCCTAACACTAACTCATACCCTAATCCGAACCCATACCCTAAACCGAGCCCTAACCCTAACACTAACCCTAACCCTAACCCTAACCCATACCCTATGCCCTACCCGAACCCCTCCCCGAACCCGTACCCTAAGCCGTACCCTAATCCTCACCCTAACCGTAACCCTAACCCTAAGCTACCCTTGACTGCTTCTGCCTCCAATAGCTTTCCTAAGCAATAGTGTTTTAAGGAACAGGTTAAAAAGAGAATCCTAATGTGATTTCTTGATAATGGGTGTGTTCCTTATCTTATCCTAGTGTCTAAACTCTTCTCCATGGCTGGACCCCCAAATAATATTCCTTTACGTGCTAAGGGGTATCTAGAGAGTGGGATAGGTTTAATAACTACCCTCACCCTAACGCGTACACTAACCCTAACCCCTACCCTAACACTAACACGCACCCTAATCTTAACCCATACCCTAAACCGAGCCCTAACCCTAACACTAACCCTAACCCTAACCCTAACCCATACCCTACGCCCTACCCGAACCCCTCCCTGAACCCATACCCTAAGCCGTACCCTACCCCTCACCCTAACCCTAACCCTAACCCTAAGCTACCTTTGACGGCTTCTGCCTCCAATAGATTTCCTAAGCACTAGTGTTTTAAGGAACAGGTTAAAAAGAGAATCCTAATGTGATTTCTTGATAATGGGTGTGTTCCTTATCTTCTCCTCGTGTCTAAAATCTTCTCCATGGCTGGACCCCCAAATAATATTCCTTTACGTGCTAAAGTGTATCTAGAAAGTGTGATAGGTTTAATAACTACCCTCACCCTAACACGTACCCTAACCCTAACCCCTACCATAACCTAACGCGTACCCTAATCCTAAACCGTACCCTAAACCGAGCCCTAACCCTAACACTAACCCTAACCCTAACCCTAACCCATACCCTACGCCCTACCCGAACCCCTCCCCGAACCCGTACCCTAAGCCATACCCTAACCCTCACCCTAACCCTAACCCTAACCCTAAGCTACCCTTGACTGCTTCTGCCTCCAATAGATTTCCTAAGCACTAGTGTTTTAAGGAACAGGTTAAAAAGAGAATCCTAATGTGATTTCTTGATAATGGGTGTGTTCCTTATCTTCTCCTCGTGTCTAAACTCTTCTCCATGGCTGGACCCCCAAATAATATTCCTTTACGTGCTAAGGGGTATCTAGAGAGTGGGATAGGTTTAATAACTAACCTCACCCTATCGCGTACCCTAACCCTAACCCCTACCCTAACCCTAACGCGTACCCTAATCCTAACCTGTACCCTAAACCGAGCCCTAACCCTAACACTAACCCTAACCCTAACCCTAACCCATACCCTACGCCCTACCCGAACCCCTCCCTGAACCTGTACCCTAAGCCGTACCCTACCCCTCACTCTAATCCTAACCCTAACCCTAAGCTACCCTTGACGGCTTCGGCCTCCAATAGATTTCCTAAGCACTAGTGTTTTAAGGAACAGGTTAAAAAGAGAATCCTAAGGTGATTTCTTGATAATGGGTGTGTTCCTTATCTTCTCCTCGTGTCTAAACTCTTCTCCATGGCTGGACCCCCAAATAATATTCCTTTACGTGCTAAGGGTTATCTATAGAGTGGGATAGGTTTAATAACTAACCTCACCCTATCGCGTACCCTAACCCTAACCCCTACCCTAACCCTAACGCGTACCCTAATCCTAACCCGTACCCTAAATCGAGCCTTAACCCTAACACTAACACTAACCCTAACCCTAACCCATACCCTACGCCCTACCCGAACCCCTCCCCAAACCCGTACCCTAAGCCGGACCCTAACCCTCACCCTAACCCTAACCCTAACCCTAAGCTACCCTTGACTGCTTCTGCCTCCAATAGATTTCCTAAGCACTAGTGTTTTAAGGAACAGGTTAAAAAGAGAATCCTAATGTGATTTCTTGATAATGGGTGTGTTCCTTATCTTCTCCTAGTCTCTAAACTCTTCTCCATGGCTCGACCCCCAAATAATATTCCTTTACGTGCTAAGGGGTATCTAGAGAGTGGGATAGGTTTAATAACTAACCTCACCCTAATGCGTACCCTAACCCTAACCCTTACCCTAACCCTAACGTGTACCCTAATCTTAACCCGTACCCTAAACCGAGCCCTAACCCTAACACTAACCCTAACCCTAACACTAACCCATACCCTACGCCCTACCCGAACCCCTCCCCGAACCCGTACCCTAAGCCGGACCCTAACCCTCACCCTAACCCTAACCCTAACCCTAAGCTACCCTTGACTGCTTCTGCCTCCAATAGATTTCCTAAGCACTAGTGTTTTAAGGAACAGGTTAAAAAGAGAATCCTAATGTGATTTCTTGATAATGGGTGTGTTACTTATCTTCTCCTAGTCTCTAAACTCTTCTCCATGGCTGGACCCCCAAATAATATTCCTTTACGTGCTAAGGGGTATCTAGAGAGTGGGATAGGTTTAATAACTAACCTCACCCTAATGCGTACCCTAACCCTAACCCTTACCCTAACCCTAACGTGTACCCTAATCTTAACCCGTACCCTAAACCGAGCCCTAACCCTAACACTAACCCTAACCCTAACCCTAACCCATACCCTACGCCCTACCCGAACCCCTCCCTGAACCCATACCCTAAGCCGTACCCTACCCCTCACCCTAACCCTAACCCTAACCCTAAGCTACCCTTGACGGCTTGTGCCTCCAATAGATTTCCTAAGCACTAGTGTTTTAAGGAACAGGTTAAAAAGAGAATCCTAATGTGATTTCTTGATAATGGGTGTGTTCCTTATCTTCTCCTCGTGTCTAAAATCTTCTCCATGGCTGGACCCCCAAATAATATTCCTTTACGTGCTAAAGTGTATCTAGAGAGTGTGATAGGTTTAATAACTACCCTCACCCTAACACGTACCCTAACCCTAACCCCTACCATAACCCTAACGCGTACCCTAATCCTAACCCGTACCCTAAACCGAGCCCTAACCCTAACACTAACCCTAACCCTAACCCTAACCCATACCATACGCCCTACCCGAACCCCTCCCCGAACCCGTACCCTAAGCCATACCTTATCCCTCACCCTAACCCTAACCATAACCCTAAGCTACCCTTGACTGCTTCTGCCTCCAATAGATTTCCTAAGCACTAGTGTTTTAAGGAACAGGTTAAAAAGAGAATCCAAATGTGATTTCGTGATAATGGGTGTGTTCCTTATCGTCTCCTAGTGTCTAAACTCTTCTCCATGGCTGGACCCCCAAATAATATTACTTTACGTGCTAAGGGGTATCTAGAGAGTGGGATAGGTTTAATAACTACCCTCACCCTAATGCGTACATTAACCCTAACCCCTACCCTAACCCTAACGCGTACCCTAATCCTAACCCGTACCCTAAACCGAGCCCTAACCCTAACACTAGCCCTAACCCTAACCCTAAACCATACCCTACGCCCTACACGAAACCCTCCCCGAACCCGTACCGTAAGCCGTACCCTAACCCTCACCCTAACCCTATCCCTAACCCTAAGCTACCCTTGACTGCTTCTGCCTCCAATAGATTTCCTAAGCACTAGTGTTTTAAGGAACAGGTTAAAAAGAGAATCCTAATGTGATTTCTTGATAATGGGTGTGTTCCTTATATTCTCCTAGTGTCTAAACTCTTCTCCATGGCTGGACCCCCAAATAATATTCCTTTACGTTCTAAGGGGTATCTAGAGAGTGGGATAGGTTTAATAACTACACTCACCCTAACGCGTACACTAACCCTAACCCCTACCCTAACCCTAACGCGTACCCTAATCCTAACCCGTACCCTAAACCGAGCCCCAACCCTAACACTAACCCTAACCCTAACCCTAACCCATACCCTACGCCCTACACGAACCCCTCCCTGAACCTGTACCCTAAGCCGTACCCTACCCCTCACCCTAATCCTAACCCTAACCCTAAGCTACCCTTGATGGCTTCTGCCTCCAATAGATTTCCTAAGCACTAGTGTTTTAAGGAACAGGTTAAAAAGAGAATCCTAAGGTGATTTCTTGATAATGGGTGTGTTCATTATCTTCTCCTCGTGTCTAAACTCTTCTCCATGGCTGGACCCCCAAATAATATTCCTTTACGTGCTAAGGGGTATCTAGAGAGTGGGATAGGTTTAATATCTAACCTCACCCTATCGCGTACCCTAACCCTAACCCCTACCCAAACTCTAACGCTTACCCTAATCCTAACCCGAACCCTAAACCGAGCCCTAACCCTAACACTAACCCTAACCCTAACCCTAACCCATACCCTACGCCCTACCCGAACCCCTCCCCGAACCCGTACCCTAAGCCGTACCCTAACCCTCACCCTAACCCTAACCCTAACCCTAAGCTACCCTTGACTGCTTCTGCCTCCAATAGATTTCCTAAGCACTAGTGTTTTAAGGAACAGGTTAAAAAGAGAATCCTAAGGTGATTTCTTGATAATGGGTGTGTTCCTTATCTTCTCCTCGTGTCTAAACTCTTCTCCATGGCTGGACCCCCAAATAATATTCCTTTACGTGCTAAGGGGTATCTAGAGAGTGGGGTAGGTTTAATAACTAACCTCACCCTATCCCGTACCCTAACCCTAACCCCTACCCTAACACTAACTCATACCCTAATCCGAACCCATACCCTAAACCGAGCCCTAACCCTAACACTAACCCTAACCCTAACCCTAACCCATACCCTATGCCCTACCCGAACCCCTCCCCGAACCCGTACCCTAAGCCGTACCCTAATCCTCACCCTAACCGTAACCCTAACCCTAAGCTACCCTTGACTGCTTCTGCCTCCAATAGCTTTCCTAAGCAATAGTGTTTTAAGGAACAGGTTAAAAAGAGAATCCTAATGTGATTTCTTGATAATGGGTGTGTTCCTTATCTTATCCTAGTGTCTAAACTCTTCTCCATGGCTGGACCCCCAAATAATATTCCTTTACGTGTTAAGGGGTATCTAGAGAGTGGGATAGGTTTAATAACTACCCTCACCCTAACACGTACCCTAACCCTAACCCCTACCATAACCTAACGCGTACCCTAATCCTAACCCGTAACCTAAACCGAGCCCTAACCCTAACACTAACCCTAACCCTAACCCTAACCCATACCCTACGCCCTACCCGAACCCCTCCCCGAACCCGTACCCTAAGCCATACCCTAACCCTCACCCTAACCCTAACCCTAACCCTAAGCTACCCTTGACTGCTTCTGCCTCCAATAGATTTCCTAAGCACTAGTGTTTTAAGGAACAAGTTAAAAAGAGAATCCTAATGTGATTTCTTGATAATGGGTGTGTTCCTTATCTTCTCCTCGTGTCTAAACTCTTCTCCATGGCTGGACCCCCAAATAATATTACTTTACGTGCTAAGGGGTATCTAGAGAGTGGGATAGGTTTAATAACTAACCTCACCCTATCGCGTACCCTAACCCTAACCCCTACCCTAACCCTAACGCGTACCCTAATCCTAACCCGTACCCTAAACCGAGCCCTAACCCTAACACTAACCCTAACCCTAACCCTAACCCATACCCTACGCCCTACCCGAACCCCTCCCCGAACCCGTACCCTAAGCCGTACCCTAACCCTCACCCTAACCCTAACCCTAACCCTAAGCTACCCTTGACTGCTTCTGCCTCCAATACACTTCCTAAGCACTAGTGTTTTAAGGAACAGGTTAAAAAGAGAATCCTAATGTGATTTCTTGATAATGGGTGTGTTTCTTGTCTTCTCCTAGTGTCTAAATTCTTTTCCATGGCTGGACCCCCAAATAATATTCCTTTACGTGCTAAGGGGTATCTAGAGAGAGGGATAGGTTTAATAACTAACCTTACTCTATCGCGTACCCTAACCCTAACCCCTACCCTAACACTAACGCGTACCCTAATCCTAACCCGAACCCTAAACCGAGCCCTAACCCTAACACTAACCCTAACCCTAACCCTAACCCATACCCTACGCCCTACCCGAACCCCTCCCTGAACCCATACCCTAAGCCGTACCCTACCCCTCACCCTAACCCTAACCCTAACCATAAGCTACCCTTGACGGCTTCTGCCTCCAATAGATTTCCTAAGCACTAGTGTTTTAAGGAACAGGTTAAAAAGAGAATCCTAATGTGATTTCTTCATAATGGGTGTGTTCCTTATCTTCTCCTCGTGTCTAAAATCTTCTCCATGGCTGGACCCCCAAATAATATTCCTTTACGTGCTAAAGTGTATCTAGAGAGTGTGATAGGTTTAATAACTACCCTCACCCTAACACGTACCCTAACCCTAACCCCTAACATAACCTAACGCGTACCCTAATCTTAACCCGTACCCTAAACCGAGCCCTAACCCTAACACTAACCCTAACCCTAACCCTAACCAATACCCTACGCCCTACCCGAACCCCTCCCCGAACCCGTACCCTAAGCCATACCCTAACCCTCACCCTAACCCTAACCCTAACCCTAAGCTACCCTTGACTGCTTCTGCCTCCAATAGATTTCCTAAGCACTAGTGTTTTAAGGAACAGGTTAAAAAGAGAATCCTAATGTGATTTCTTGATAATGGGTGTGTTCCTTATCTTCTCCTCGTGTCTAAACTCTTCTCCATGGCTGGACCCCCAAATAATATTCCTTTACGTGCTAAGGGGTATCTAGAGAGTGGGATAGGTTTAATAACTACACTCACCCTAACGCGTACACTAACCCTAACCCCTACCCTAACCCTAACGCGTACCCTAATCCTAACCCGTACCCTAAACCGAGCCCTAACCCTAACACTAACCCTAACCCTAACCCTAACCCATACCCTACGCCCTACCCGAACCCCTCCCTGAACCTGTACCCTAAGCCGTACCCTACCCCTCACCCTAATCCTAACCCTAACCCTAAGCTACCCTTGACGGCTTCTGCCTCCAATAGATTTCCTAAGCACTAGTGTTTTAAGGAACAGGTTAAAAAGAGAATCCTAAGGTGATTTCTTGATAATGGGTGTGTTCCTTATCTTCTCCTCGTGTCTAAACTCTTCTCCATGGCTGGACCCCCAAATAATATTCCTTTACGTGCTAAGGGTTATCTATAGAGTGGGATAGGTTTAATAACTAACCTCACCCTATCGCGTACCCTAACCCTAACCCCTACCCTAACCCTAACGCGTACCCTAATCCTAACCCGTACCCTAAATCGAGCCTTAACCCTAACACTAACACTAACCCTAACCCTAACCCATACCCTACGCCCTACCCGAACCCCTCCCCGAACCCGTACCCTAAGCCGGACCCTAACCCTCACCCTAACCCTAACCCTAACCCTAAGCTACCCTTGACTGCTTCTGCCTCCAATAGATTTCCTAAGCACTAGTGTTTTAAGGAACAGGTTAAAAAGAGAATCCTAATGTGATTTCTTGATAATGGGTGTGTTCCTTATCTTCTCCTAGTCTCTAAACTCTTCTCCATGGCTGGACCCCCAAATAATATTCCTTTACGTGCTAAGGGGTATCTAGAGAGTGGGATAGGTTTAATAACTAACCTCACCCTAATGCGTACCCTAACCCTAACCCTTACCCTAACCCTAACGTGTACCCTAATCTTAACCCGTACCCTAAACCGAGCCCTAACCCTAACACTAACCCTAACCTAACCCTAACCCATACCCTACGCCCTACCCGAACCCCTCCCTGAACCCATACCCTAAGCCGTACCCTACCCCTCACCCTAACCCTAACCCTAACCCTAAGCTACCCTTGACGGCTTCTGCCTCCAATAGATTTCCTAAGCACTAGTGTTTTAAGGAACAGGTTAAAAAGAGAATCCTAATGTGATTTCTTGATAATGGGTGTGTTCCTTATCTTCTCCTCGTGTCTAAAATCTTCTCCATGGCTGGACCCCCAAATAATATTCCTTTACGTGCTAAAGTGTATCTAGAGAGTGTGATAGGTTTAATAACTACCCTCACCCTAACACGTACCCTAACCCTAACCCCTACCATAACCCTAACGCGTACCCTAATCCTAACCCGTACCCTAAACCGAGCCCTAACCCTAACACTAACCCTAACCCTAACCCTAACCCATACCCTACGCCCTACCCGAACCCCTCCCCGAACCCGTACCCTAAGCCATACCTTAACCCTCACCCTAACCCTAACCCTAACCCTAAGCTACCCTTGACTGCTTCTGCCTCCAATAGATTTCCTAAGCACTAGTGTTTTAAGGAACAGGTTAAAAAGAGAATCATAATGTGATTTCTTGATAATGGGTGTGTTCCTTATCTTCTGCTAGTGTCTAAACTCTTCTCCATGGCTGGACCCCCAAATAATATTCCTTTACGTTCTAAGGGGTATCTAGAGAGTGGGATAGGTTTAATAACTACACTCACCCTAACGCGTACACTAACCCTAACCCCTACCCTAACCCTAACGCGTACCCTAATCCTAACCCGTACCCTAACCCGAGCCCTAACCCTAACACTAACCCTAACCCTAACCCTAACCCATACCCTACGCCCTACCCGAACCCCTCCCTGAACCTGTACCCTAAGCCGTACCCTACCCCTCACCCTAATCCTAACCCTAACCCTAAGCTACCCTTGACGGCTTGTGCCTCCAATAGATTTCCTAAGCACTAGTGTTTTAAGGAACAGGTTAAAAAGAGAATCCTAAGGTGATTTCTTGATAATGGGTGTGTTCATTATCTTCTCCTCGTGTCTAAACTCTTCTCCATGGCTGGACCCCCAAATAATATTCTTTACGTGCTAAGGGGTATCTAGAGAGTGGGATAGGTTTAATATCTAACCTCACCCTATTCTTACCCTAACCCTAACCCCTACCCAAACTCTAACGCTTACCCTAATCCTAACCCGAACCCTAAACCGAGCCCTAACCCTAACACTAACCCTAACCCTAACCCTAACCCATACCCTACGCCCTACCCGAACCCCTCACCGAACCCGTACCCTAAGCCGTACCCTAACCCTCACCCTAACCCTAACCCTAACCCTAAGCTACCCTTGACTGCTTCTGCCTCCAATAGATTTCCTAAGCACTAGTGTTTTAAGGAACAGGTTAAAAAGAGAATCCTAAGGTGATTTCTTGATAATGGGTGTGTTCCTTATCTTCTCCTCGTGTCTAAACTCTTCTCCATGGCTGGACCCCCAAATAATATTCCTTTACGTGCTAAGGGGTATCTAGAGAGTGGGGTAGGTTTAATAACTAACCTCACCCTATCCCGTACCCTAACCCTAACACCTACCCTAACACTAACTCATACCCTAATCCGAACCCATACCCTAAACCGAGCCCTAACCCTAACACTAACCCTAACCCTAACCCTAACCCATACCCTATGCCCTACCAGAACCCCTCCCCGAACCCGTACCCTAAGCCGTACCCTAATCCTCACCCTAACCGTAACCCTAACCCTAAGCTACCCTTGACTGCTTCTGCCTCCAATAGCTTTCCTAAGCACTAGTGTTTTAAGGAACAGGTTAAAAAGAGAATCCTAAGGTGATTTCTTGATAATGGGTGTGTTCCTTATCTTCTCCTCGTGTCTAAACTCTTCTCCATGGCTGGACCCCCAAATAATATTCCTTTACGTGCTAAGGGGTATCTAGAGAGTGGGATAGGTTTAATATCTAACCTCACCCTATCGCGTACCCTAACCCTAACCCCTACCCTAACTCTAACGCTTACCCTAATCCTAACCCGAACCCTAAACCGAGCCCTAACCCTAACACTAACCCTAACCCTAACCCTAACCCATACCCTACGCCCTACCCGAACCCCTCCCCGAACCCGTACCCTAAGCCGTACCCTAACCCTCACCCTAACCCTAACCCTAACCCTAAGCTACCCTTGACTGCTTCTGCCTCCAATAGATTTCCTAAGCACTAGTGTTTTAAGGAACAGGTTAAAAAGAGAATCCAAATGTGATTTCGTGATAATGGGTGTGTTCCTTATCGTCTCCTAGTGTCTAAACTCTTCTCCATGGCTGGACCCCCAAATAATATTCCTTTACGTGCTAAGGGGTATCTAGAGAGTGGGATAGGTTTAATAACTACACTCACCCTAACGCGTACACTAACCCTAACCCCTACCCTAACCCTAACGCGTACCCTAATCCTAACCCTTACCCTAAACCGAGCCCTAACCCTAACACTAACCCTAACCCTAACCCTAACCCATACCCTACGCCCTACCCGAACCCCTCCCTGAAACTGTACCCTAAGCCGTACCCTAACCCTCACCCTAATCCTAACCCTAACCCTAAGCTACCCTTGACGGCTTCTGCCTCCAATAGATTTCCTAAGCACTAGTGTTTTAAGGAACAGGTTAAAAAGAGAATCCTAATGTGATTTCTTGATAATGGGTGTGTTCCTTATCTTCTCCTCGTGTCTAAACTCTTCTCCATGGCTGGACCCCCAAATAATATTCCTTTACGTGCTAAGGGGTATCTAGAGAGTGGGATAGGTTTAATAACTAACCTCACCCTATCGCGTACCCTAACCCTAACCCCTACCCTAACCCTAACGCGTACCCTAATCCTAACCCGTACCCTAAACCGAGCCCTAACCCTAACACTAACCCTAACCCTAACCCTAACACATACCCTACGGCCTACACGAAACCCTCCCCGAACCCGTACCCTAAGCCGTACCCTAACCCTCACCCTAACCCTATCCCTTACCCTAAGCTACCCTTGACTGCTTCTGCCTCCAATAGATTTCCTAAGCACTAGTGTTTTAAGGAACAGGTTAAAAAGAGAATCCTAATGTGATTTCTTGATAATGGGTGTGTTCCTTATCTTCTCCTAGTGTCTAAACTCTTCTCCATGGCTGGACCCCCAAATAATATTCCTTTACGTTCTAAGGGGTATCTAGAGAGCGGGATAGGTTTAATAACTACACTCACCCTAACGCGTACACTAACCCTAACCCCTACCCTAACCCTAACGCGTACTCTAATCCTAACCCGTACCCTAACCCGAGCCCTAACCCTAACACTAACCCTAACCCTAACCCTAACCCATACCCTACGCCCTACCCGAACCCCTCCCCGAACCCGTACCCTAAGCCGTACCCTAACCCTCACCCTAACCCTAACGCTAACCCTAAGCTAACCTTGACTGCTTCTGCCTCCAATAGATTTCCTAAGCACTAGTGTTTTAAGGAACAGGTTAAAAAGAGAATCCTAATGTGATTTCTTGATAATGGGTGTGTTCCTTATCTTCTCCTCGTGTCTAAACTCTTCTCCATGGCTGGACCCCCAAATAATATTCCTTTACGTGCTAAGGGGTATCTAGAGAGTGGGATAGGTTTAATATCTAACCTCACCCTATTCTTACCCTAACCCTAACCCCTACCCAAACTCTAACGCTTACTCTAATCCTAACCCGAACCCTAAACCGAGCCCTAACCCTAACACTAACCCTAACCCTAACCCTAACCCATACCCTACGCCCTACCCGAACCCCTCCCCGAACCCGTACCCTAAGCCGTACCCTAACCCTCACCCTAACCCTAACCCTAACCCTAAGCTAACCTTGACTGCTTCTGCCTCCAATAGATTTCCTAAGCACTAGTGTTTTAAGGAACAGGTTAAAAAGAGAATCCTAAGGTGATTTCTTGATAATGGGTGTGTTCCTTATCTTCTCCTCGTGTCTAAACTCTTCTCCATGGCTGGACCCCCAAATAATATTCCTTTACGTGCTAAGGGGTATCTAGAGAGTGGGGTAGGTTTAATAACTAACCTCACCCTCTCCCGTACCCTAACCCTAACCCCTACCCTAACACTAACTCATACCCTAATCCGAACCCATACCCTAAACCGAGCCCTAACCCTAACACTAACCCTAACACTAACCCTAACCCATAGCCTATGCCCTACCAGAACCCCTCCCCGAACCCGTACCCTAAGCCGTACCCTAATCCTCACCCTAACCGTAACCCTAACCCTAAGCTACCCTTGACTGCTTCTGCCTCCAATAGCTTTCCTAAGCAATAGTGTTTTAAGGAACAGGTTAAAAAGAGAATCCTAATGTGATTTCTTGATAATGGGTGTGTTCCTTATCTTCTCCTCGTGTCTAAACTCTTCTCCATGGCTGGACCCCCAAATAATATTCCTTTACGTGCTAAGGGGTATCTAGAGAGTGGGATAGGTTTAATAACTACCCTCACCCTAACGCGTACACTAACCCTAACCCCTACCCTAACCCTAACGCGTACCCTAATCCTAACCCGTACCCTAAACCGAGCCCTAACCCTAACACTAACCCTAACCCTAACCCTAACCCATACCCTACGCCCTACCCGAACCCCTCCCTGAAACTGTACCCTAAGCCGTACCCTACCCCTCACCCTAACCCTAACCCTAACCCTAAGCTACCCTTGACGGCTTCTGCCTCCAATAGATTTCCTAAGCACTAGTGTTTTAAGGAACAGGTTAAAAAGAGAATCCTAATGTGATTTCTTGATAATGGGTGTGTTCCTTATCTTCTCCTCGGGTCTAAACTCTTCTCCATGGCTGGACCCCGAATTAATATTCCTTTACCTGCTAAGGGGTATCTAGAGAGTGGGATAGGTTTAATAACTAACCTCACCCTATCGCTTACCCTAACCCTAACCCCTACCCTAACCCTAACGCGTACCCTAATCCTAACCCGTACCCTAAACCGAGCCTTAACCCTAACACTAACCCTAACCCTAACCCTAACCCATACCCTACGCCCTACCCGAACCCCTCCCTGAACCCGTACCCTAAGCTCTACCCTAACCCTCACCCTAACCCTAACCCTAACCCTAAGCTACCCTTGACTGCTTCTGCCTCCAATAGATTTCCTAAGCACTAGTGTTTTAAGGAACAGGTTAAAAAGAGAATCCTAATGTGATTTCTTGATAATGGGTGTGTTCCTTATCTTCTCCTAGTGTCTAAACTCTTCTCCATGGCTGGACCCCCAAATAATATTCCTTTACGTGCTAAGGGGTATCTAGAGAGTGGGATAGGTTTAATAACTACCCTCACCCTAACGCGTACACTAACCCTAACCCCTACCCTAACCCTAACGCGTACCCTAATCCTAACCCGTACCCTAAACCGAGCCCTAACCCTAACACTAGCCCTAACCCTAACGCTAACACATACCCTACGCCTTACCCGAACCCCTCCCTGAACCTGTACCCTAAGCCATACCTTAACCCTCACCCTAACCCTAACCCTAACCCTAAGCTACCCTTGACGGCTTCTGCCTCCAATAGATTTCCTAAGCACTAATGTTTGAAGGAACAGGTTAAAAAGAGAATCCTAAGGTGATTTCTTGATAATGGGTGTGTTCCTTATCTTCTCCTCGTGTCTAAACTTCTCCATGGCTGGACCCCCAAATAATATTCCTTTACGTGCTAAGGGGTATCTAGAGAGTGGGATAGGTTTAATAACTAACCTCACCCTATCGCGTACCCTAACCCTAACCCCTACCCTAACCCTAACGCGTACCCTAATCCTAACCCGTACCCTAAACCGAGCCCTAACCCTAACACTAACCCTAACCCTAACCCTAACCCATACCCTACGCCCTACCCGAACCCCTCCCCGAACCCGTACCCTAAGCCGTACCCTAACCCTCACCCTAACCCTAACCCTAACCCTAAGCTACCCTTGACTGCTTCTGCCTCCAATAGACTTCCTAAGCACTAGTGTTTTAAGGAACAGGTTAAAAAGAGAATCCTAATGTGATTTCTTGATAATGGGTGTGTTCCTTATCTCCTCCTAGTGTCTAAATTCTTTTCCATGGCTGGACCCCCAAATAATATTCCTTTACGTGCTAAGGGGTATCTAGAGAGAGGGATAGGTTTAATAACTAACCTCACTCTATCACGTATCCTAACCCTAACCCCTACCCTAACACTAACGCGTACCCTAATCCTAACCCGAACCCTAAACCGAGCCCTAACCCTAACACTAACCCTAACCCTAACCCAAACCCATACCCTACGCCCTACCCGAACCCCTCCCTGAACCCATACCCTAAGCCGTACCCTACCCCTCACCCTAACCCTAACCCTAACCCTAAGCTACCCTTGACGGCTTCTGCCTCCAATAGATTTCCTAAGCACTAGTGTTTTAAGGAACAGGTTAAAAAGAGAATCCTAATGTGATTTCTTGATAATGGGTGTGTTCCTTATCTTCTCCTCGTGTCTAAAATCTTCTCCATGGCTGGACACCCAAATAATATTCCTTTACGTGCTAAAGTGTATCTAGAGAGTGTGATAGGTTTAATAACTACCCTTACCCTAACACATACCCTAAACCTAACCCCTACCATAACCTAAGGCGTACCCTAATCCTAACCCGTACCCTAAACCGAGCCCTAACCCTAACACTAACCCTAACCCTAACCCTAACCCATACCATACGCCCTACCCGAACCCCTCCCCGAACCCGTACCCTAAGCCATACCCTAACCCTCACCCTAACCCTAACCCTAACCCTAAGCTACCCTTGACTGCTTCTGCCTCCAATAGATTTCCTAAGCACTAGTGTTTTAAGGAACAGGTTAAAAAGAGAATCCTAATGTGATTTCTTGATAATGGGTGTGTTCCTTATCTTCTCCTCGTGTCTAAACTCTTCTCCATGGCTGGACCCCCAAATAGTATTCCTTTACGTGCTAAGGGGTATCTAGAGAGTGGGATAGGTTTAATAACTAACCTCACCCTATCGCGTACCCTAACCCTAACCCCTACCCTAACACTAACGCGTACCCTAATGCTAACCCGAACCCTAAACCGAGCCCTAACCCTAACACTAACCCTAACCCTAATCCTAACCCATACCCTACGCCCTACCCGAACCCCTCCCCGAACCCGTACCCTAAGCCGTACCCTAAACCTCACCCTAACCCTAACCCTAACCCTAAGCTACCCTTGACTGCTTCTGCCTCCAATAGATTTCCTAAGCACTAGTGTTTTAAGGAACAGGTTAAAAAGAGAATCCTAATGTGATTTCTTGATAATGGGTGTGTTCCTTATCTTCTCCTCGTGTCTAAACTCTTCTCCATGGCTGGACCCCTCAAATAATATTCCTTTACGTGCTAAGGGGTATCTAGAGAGTGGGATAGGTTTAATAACTAACCTCACCCTAATGCGTACACTAACCCTATCCCTTACCCTAACCCTAACGCGTACCCTAATCCTAACCCGTACCCTAAACCGAGCCCTAACCCTAACACTAACCCTAACCCTAACCCTAACCCATACCCTACGCCCTACCCGAACCCCTCCCCGAACCCGTACCCTAAGCCATACCCTAACCCTCACCCTAACCCTAACCCTAACCCTAAGCTACCCTTGACTGCTTCTGCCTCCAATAGATTTCCTAAGCACTAGTGTTTTAAGGAACAGGTTAAAAAGAGAATCCTAATGTGATTTCTTGATAATGGGTGTGTTCCTTATCTTCTCCTCGTGTCTAAACTCTTCTCCATGGCTGGACCCCCAAATAATATTCCTTTACGTGCTAAGGGGTATCTAGAGAGTGGGATAGGTTTAATAACTAACCTCACCCTATCACGTACCCTAACCCTAACCCCTACCCTAACCCTAACGCGTACCCTAATCCTAACCCGTACCCTAAACCGAGCCCTAATCCTAACACTAACCCTAACCCTAACCCTAACCCATACCCTACGCCCTACCCGAACCCCTCCCCGAACCCGTACCCTAAGCCGTACCCTAACCCTCACCCTAACCCTAACCCTAACCCTAAGCTACCCTTGACTGCTTCTGCCTCCAATAGACTTCCTAAGCACTAGTGTTTTAAGGAACAGGTTAAAAAGAGAATCCTAATGTGATTTCTTGATAATGGGTGTGTTCCTTATCTTCTCCTAGTGTCTAAATTCTTTTCCATGGCTGGACCCCCAAATAATATTCCTTTACGTGCTAAGGGGTATCTAGAGAGAGGGATAGGTTTAATAACTAACCTCACTCTATCGCGTACCCTAACCCTAACCCCTACCCTAACACTAACGCGTACACTAATCCTAACCCGAACCCTAAACCGAGCCCTAACCCTAACACTAACCCTAACCCTAACCCAAACCCATACCCTACGCCCTTCCCGAACCCCTCCCTGAACCCATACCCTAAGCCGTACCCTACCCCTCACCCTAACCCTAACCCTAACCCTAAGCTACCCTTGACTGCTTCTGCCTCCAATAGATTTCCTAAGCACTAGTGTTTTAAGGAACAGGTTAAAAAGAGAATCCTAATGTGATTTCTTGATAATGGGTGTGTTCCTTATCTTCTCCTCGTGTCTAAAATCTTCTCCATGGCTGGACCCCCAAATAATATTCCTTTACGTGCTAAAGTGTATCTAGAGAGTGTGATAGGTTTAATAACTACCCTCACCCTAACACGTACCCTAACCCTAACCCCTACCATAACATAACGCGTACCCTAATCCTAACCCGTAACCTAAACCGAGCCCTAACCCTAACACTAACCCTAACCCTAACCCTAACCCCTACCCTAACACTAACGCGTACCCTAATGCTAACCCGAACCCTAAACCGAGCCCTAACCCTAACACTAACCCGAACCCTAACCCTAACCCATACCCTACGCCCTACCCGAACCCCTCCCCGAACCCGTACCCTAAGCCGTACCCTAAACCTCACCCTAACCCTAACCCTAACCCTAAGCTACCCTTGACTGCTTCTGCCTCCAATAGATTTCCTAAGCACTAGTGTTTTAAGGAACAGGTTAAAAAGAGAATCCTAATGTGATTTCTTGATAATGGGTGTGTTCCTTATCTTCTCCTCGTGTCTAAACTCTTCTCCATGGCTGGACCCCCAAATAATATTCCTTTACGTGCTAAGGGGTATCTAGAGAGTGGGATAGGTTTAATAACTACACTCACCCTAACGCGTACCCTAACCCTAACCCCTACCCTAACCCTAACGCGTACCCTAATCCTAACCCGTACCCTAAACCGAGCCCTAACCCTAACACTAACCCTAACCCTAACCCTAACCCATACCCTACGCCCTACCCGAACCCCTCCCCGAACCCGTACCCTAAGCCGTACCCTAACCCTCACCCTAACCCTAACCCTAACCCTAAGCTACCCTTGACTGCTTCTGCCTCCAATAGATTTCCTAAGCACTAGTGTTTTAAGGAACAGGTTAAAAAGAGAATCCTAATGTGATTTCTTGATAATGGGTGTGTTCCTTATCTTCTCCTCGTGTCTAAACTCTTCTCCATGGCTGGACCCCTCAAATAATATTCCTTTACGTGCTAAGGGGTATCTAGAGAGTGGGATAGGTTTAATAACTACACTCACCCTAACGCGTACACTAACCCTAACCCCTACCCTAACCCTAACGCGTACCCTAATCCTAACCCGTACCCTAAACCGAGCCCTAACCCTAACACTAACCCTAACCCTATCCCTAACCCATACCCTACGCCCTACCCGAACGCCTCCCCAAACCCGTACCCTAAGCCGTACCCTAACCCTCACCCTAACCCTAACTCTAACCCTAAGCTACCCTTGACTGCTTCTGCCTCCAATAGATTTCCTAAGCACTAGTGTTTTAAGGAACAGGTTAAAAAGAGAATCCTAATGTGATTTCCTGATAATGGGTGTGTTCCTTATCTTCTCCTAGTGTCTAAACTCTTCTCCATGGCTGGACCCCCAAATAATATTCCTTTACGTGCTAAGGGGTATCTAGAGAGACGGATAGGTTTAATAACTAACCTCACTCTATCGCGTACCCTAACCCTAACCCCTACCCTAACACTAACGCGTACCCTAATCCTAACCCGAACCCTAAACCGAGCCCTAACCCTAACACTAACCCTAACCCTAACCCTAACCCATACCCTACGCCCTACCCGAACCCCTCCCCGAACCCGTACCCTAAGCCGTACCCTAACCCTCACCCTAACCCTAACCCTAACCCTAAGCTACCCTTGATTGCTTCTGCCTCCAATAGATTTCCTAAGCACTAGTGTTTTAAGGAACAGGTTAAAAAGAGAATCCTAATGTGATTTCTTGATAATGGGTGTGTTCCTTATCTTCTCCTCGTGTCTAAACTCTTCTCCATGGCTGGACCCCCAAATAATATTCCTTTACGTGCTAAGTGGTATCTAGAGATTTGGATAGGTTTAATAACTAACCTCACCCTATCGCGTACCCTAACCCTAACCCCTACCCTAACACTAACGCGTACCCTAATGCTAACCCGAACCCTAAACCGAGCCCTAACCCTAACACTAACCCTAACCCTAACCCAAACCCATACCCTACGCCCTACCCGAACCCCTCCCTGAACCCATACCCTAAGCCGTACCCTACCCCTCACCCTAAACCTAACCCTAACCCTAAGCTACCCTTGACGGCTTCTGCCTCCAATAGATTTCCTAAGCACTAGTGTTTTAAGGAACAGGTTAAAAAGAGAATCCTAATGTGATTTCTTGATAATGGGTGTGTTCCTTATCTTCTCCTCGTGTCTAAAATCTTCTCCATGGCTGGACCCCCAAATAATATTCCTTTACGTGCTAAAGTGTATCTAGAGAGTGTGATAGGTTTAATAACTACCCTCACCCTAACACGTACCCTAACCCTAACCCCTACCATAACCTAACACGTACCCTAATCCTAACCCGTACCCTAAACCGAGCCCTAACCCTAACACTAACCCTAACCCTAACCCTAACCCATACCATACGCCCTACCCGAACCCCTCCCCGAACCCGTACCCTAAGCCATACCCTAACCCTCACCCTAACCCTAACCCTAACCCTAAGCTACCCTTGACTGCTTCTGCCTCCAATAGATTTCCTAAGCACTAGTGTTTTAAGGAACAGGTTAAAAAGAGAATCCTAATGTGATTTCTTGATAATGGGTGTGTTCCTTATCTTCTCCTCGTGTCTAAACTCTTCTCCATGGCTGGACCCCCAAATAATATTCCTTTACGTGCTAAGGGGTATCTAGAGAGTGGGATAGGTTTAATAACTAACCTCACCCTATCGCGTACCCTAACCCTAACCCCTACCCTAACACTAACGCGTACCCTAATGCTAACCCGAACCCTAAACCGAGCCCTAACCCTAACACTAACCCTAACCCTAACCCTAACCCATACCCTACGCCCTACCCGAACCCCTCCCCGAACCCGTACCCTAAGCCGTACCCTAAACCTCACCCTAACCCTAACCCTAACCCTAAGCTACCCTTGACTGCTTCTGCCTCCAATAGATTTCCTAAGCACTAGTGTTTTAAGGAACAGGTTAAAAAGAGAATCCTAATGTGATTTCTTGATAATGGGTGTGTTCCTTATCTTCTCCTCGTGTCTAAACTCTTCTCCATGGCTGGACCCCCAAATAATATTCCTTTACGTGCTAAGGGGTATCTAGAGAGTGGGATACGTTTAATAACTAACCTCACCCTATCGCGTACCCTAACCCTAACCCCTACCCTAACACTAACGCGTACCCTAATGCTAACCCGAACCCTAAACCGAGCCCTAACCCTAACACTAACCCTAACCCTAACCCTAACCCATACCCTACGCCCTACCCGAACCCCTCCCCGAACCCGTACCCTAAGCCGTACCCTAAACCTCACCCTAACCCTAACCCTAACCCTAAGCTACCCTTGACTGCTTCTGCCTCCAATAGATTTCCTAAGCACTAGTGTTTTAAGGAACAGGTTAAAAAGAGAATCCTAATGTGATTTCTTGATAATGGGTGTGTTCCTTATCTTCTCCTCGTGTCTAAAATCTTCTCCATGGCTGGACCCCCAAATAATATTCCTTTACGTGCTAAAGTGTATCTAGAGAGTGTGATAGGTTTAATAACTACCCTCACCCTAACACGTACCCTAACCCTAACCCCTACCATAACATAACGCGTACCCTAATCCTAACCCGTACCCTAAACCGAGCCCTAACCCTAACACTATCCCTAACCCTAACCCTAACCCATACCATACGCCCTACCCGAACCCCTCCCCGAACCCGTACCCTAACCATACCCTAACCCTCACCCTAACCCTAACCCTAACCCTAAGCTACCCTTGACTGCTTCTGCCTCCAATAGATTTCCTAAGCACTAGTGTTTTAAGGAACAGGTTAAAAAGAGAATCCTAATGTGATTTCTTGATAATGGGTGTGTTCCTTATCTTCTCCTCGTGTCTAAACTCTTCTCCATGGCTGGACCCCCAAATAATATTCCTTTACGTGCTAAGGGGTATCTAGAGAGTGGGATAGGTTTAATAACTAACCTCACCCTATCGCGTACCCTAACCCTAACCCCTACCCTAACACTAACGCGTACCCTAATGCTAACCCGAACCCTAAACCGAGCCCTAACCCTAACACTAACCCGAACCCTAACCCTAACCCATACCCTACGCCCTACCCGAACCCCTCCCCGAACCCGTACCCTAAGCCGTACCCTAAACCTCACCCTAACCCTAACCCTAACCCTAAGCTACCCTTGACTGCTTCTGCCTCCAATAGATTTCCTAAGCACTAGTGTTTTAAGGAACAGGTTAAAAAGAGAATCCTAATGTGATTTCTTGATAATGGGTGTGTTCCTTATCTTCTCCTCGTGTCTAAACTCTTCTCCATGGCTGGACCCCCAAATAATATTCCTTTACGTGCTAAGGGGTATCTAGAGAGTGGGTTAGGTTTAATAACTACACTCACCCTAACGCGTACCTTAACCCTAACCCCTACCCTAACCCTAACGCGTACCCTAATCCTAACCCGTACCCTAAACCGAGCCCTAACCCTAACACTAACCCTAACCCTAACCCATACCCTACGCCCTACCCGAACCCCTCCCCGAACCCGTACCCTAAGCCGTACCCTAACCCTCACCCTAACCCTAACTCTAACCCTAAGCTACCCTTGACTGCTTCTGCCTCCAATAGATTTCCTAAGCACTAGTGTTTTAAGGAACAGGTTAAAAAGAGAATCCTAATGTGATTTCCTGATAATGGGTGTGTTCCTTATCTTCTCCTAGTGTCTAAACTCTTCTCCATGGCTGGACCCCCAAATAATATTCCTTTACGTGCTAAGGGGTATCTAGAGAGAGGGATAGGTTTAATAACTAACCTCACTCTATCCCGTACCCTAACCCTAACCCCTACCCTAACACTAACGCGTACCCTAATCCTAACCCGAACCCTAAACCGAGCCCTAACCCTAACACTAACCCTAACCCTAACCCTAACCCATACCCTACGCCCTACCCGAACCCCTCCCCGAACCCGTACCCTAAGCCGTACCCTAACCCTCACCCTAACCCTAACCCTAACCCTAAGCTACCATTGACTGCTTCTGCCTCCAATAGATTTCCTAAGCACTAGTGTTTTAAGGAACAGGTTAAAAAGAGAATCCTAATGTGATTTCTTGATAATGGGTGTGTTCCTTATCTTCTCCTCGTGTCTAAACTCTTCTCCATGGCTGGACCCCTCAAATAATATTCCTTTACGTGCTAAGGGGTATCTAGAGAGTGGGATAGGTTTAATAACTACACTCACCCTAACGCGTACACTAACCCTAACCCCTACCCTAACCCTAACGCGTACCCTAATCCTAACCCGTACCCTAAACCGAGCCCTAACCCTAACACTAACCCTAACCCTATCCCTAACCCATACCCTACGCCCTACCCGAACCCCTCCCCAAACCCGTACCCTAAGCCGTACCCTAACCCTCACCCTAACCCTAACTCTAACCCTAAGCTACCCTTGACTGCTTCTGCCTCCAATAGATTTCCTAAGCACTAGTGTTTTAAGGAACAGGTTAAAAAGAGAATCCTAATGTGATTTCCTGATAATGGGTGTGTTCCTTATCTTCTCCTAGTGTCTAAACTCTTCTCCATGGCTGGACCCCCAAATAATATTCCTTTACGTGCTAAGGGGTATCTAGAGAGAGGGATAGGTTTAATAACTAACCTCACTCTATCGCGTACCCTAACCCTAACCCCTACCCTAACACTAACGCGTACCCTAATCCTAACCCGAACCCTAAACCGAGCCCTAACCCTAACACTAACCCTAACCCTAACCCTAACCCATACCCTACGCCCTACCCGAACCCCTCCCCGAACCCGTACCCTAAGCCGTACCCTAACCCTCACCCTAACCCTAACCCTAACCCTAAGCTACCCTTGACTGCTTCTGCCTCCAATAGATTTCCTAAGCACTAGTGTTTTAAGGAACAGGTGAAAAAGAGAATCCTAATGTGATTTCTTGATAATGGGTGTGTTCCTTATCTTCTCCTCGTGTCTAAACTCTTCTCCATGGCTGGACCCCCAAATAATATTCCTTTACGTGCTAAGGGGTATCTAGAGATTTGGATAGGTTTAATAACTAACCTCACCCTATCGCGTATCCTAACCCTAACCCCTACCCTAACACTAACGCGTACCCTAATGCTAACCCGAACCCTAAACCGAGCCCTAACCCTAACACTAACCCTAACCCTAACCCAAACCCATACCCTACGCCCTACCCGAACCCCTCCCTGAACCCATACCCTAAGCCGTACCCTACCCCTCACCCTAACCCTAACCCTAACCCTAAGCTACCCTTGACGGCTTCTGCCTCCAATAGATTTCCTAAGCACTAGTGTTTTAAGGAACAGGTTAAAAAGAGAATCCTAATGTGATTTCTTGATAATGGGTGTGTTCCTTATCTTCTCCTCGTGTCTAAAATCTTCTCCATGGCTGGACCCCCAAATAATATTCCTTTACGTGCTAAAGTGTATCTAGAGAGTGCGATAGGTTTAATAACTACCCTCACCCTAACACGTACCCTAACCCTAACCCCTACCATAACCTAACGCGTACCCTAATCCTAACCCGTACCCTAAACCGAGCCCTAACCCTAACACTAACCCTAACCCTAACCCTAACCCATACCATACGCCCTACCCGAACCCCTCCCCGAACCCGTACCCTAAGCCATACCCTAACCCTCACCCTAACCCTAACCCTAACCCTAAGCTACCCTTGACTGCTTCTGCCTCCAATAGATTTCCTAAGCACTAGTGTTTTAAGGAACAGGTTAAAAAGAGAATCCTAATGTGATTTCTTGATAATGGGTGTGTTCCTTATCTTCTCCTCGTGTCTAAACTCTTCTCCATGGCTGGACCCCCAAATAATATTCCTTTACGTGCTAAGGGGTATCTAGAGAGTGGGATAGGTTTAATAACTAACCTCACCCTATCGCGTACCCTAACCCTAACCCCTACCCTAACACTAACGCGTACCCTAATGCTAACCCGAACCCTAAACCGAGCCCTAACCCTAACACTAACCCTAACCCTAACCCTAACCCATACCATACGCCCTACCCGAACCCCTCCCCGAACCCGTACCCTAAGCCGTACCCTAAACCTCACCCTAACCCTAACCCTAACCCTAAGCTACCCTTGACTGCTTCTGCCTCCAATAGATTTCCTAAGCACTAGTGTTTTAAGGAACAGGTTAAAAAGAGAATCCTAATGTGATTTCTTGATAATGGGTGTGTTCCTTATCTTCTCCTCGTGTCTAAACTCTTCTCCATGGCTGGACCCCCAAATAATATTCCTTTACGTGCTAAGGGGTATCTAGAGAGTGGGATAGGTTTAATAACTAACCTCACCCTATCGCGTACCCTAACCCTAACCCCTACCCTAACACTAACGCGTACCCTAATGCTAACCCGAACCCTAAACCGAGCCCTAACCCTAACACTAACCCTAACCCTAACCCTAACCCATACCCTACGCCCTACCCGAACCCCTCCCCGAACCCGTACCCTAAGCCGTACCCTAAACCTCACCCTACCCCTAACCCTAACCCTAAGCTACCCTTGACTGCTTCTGCCTCCAATAGATTTCCTAAGCACTAGTGTTTTAAGGAACAGGTTAAAAAGAGAATCCTAATGTGATTTCTTGATAATGGGTGTGTTCCTTATCTTCTCCTCGTGTCTAAACTCTTCTCCATGGCTGGACCCCCAAATAATATTCCTTTACGTGCTAAGGGGTATCTAGAGAGTGGGATAGGTTTAATAACTACCCTCACCCTAATGCGTACACTAACCCTAACCCCTACCCTAACCCTAACGCGTACCCTAATCCTAACCCGTACCCTAAACCGAGCCCTAACCCTAACACTAGCCCTAACCCTAACCCTAACACATACCCTACGCACTACCCGAACCCCTCCCTGAACCTGTTCCCTAAGCCGTACCCTACCCCTCACCCTAATCCTAACCCTAACCCTAAGCTACCCTTGACGGCTTCTGCCTCCAATAGATTTCCTAAGCACTAATGTTTTAAGGAACAGGTTAAAAAGAGAATCCTAAGGTGATTTCTTGATAATGGGTGTGTTCCTTATCTCTCCTAGTGTCTAAACTCTTCTCCATGGCTGGACCCCCAAATAATATTCCTTTACGTGCTAAGGGGTATCTAGAGAGACGGATAGGTTTAATAACTAACCTCACTCTATCGCGTACCCTAACCCTAACCCCTACCCTAACACTAACGCGTACCCTAATCCTAACCCGAACCCTAAACCGAGCCCTAACCCTAACACTAACCCTAACCCTAACCCTAACCCATACCCTACGCCCTACCCGAACCCCTCCCCGAACCCGTACCCTAAGCCGTACCCTAACCCTCACCCTAACCCTAACCCTAACCCTAAGCTACCCTTGACTGCTTCTGCCTCCAATAGATTTCCTAAGCACTAGTGTTTTAAGGAACAGGTTAAAAAGAGAATCCTAATGTGATTTCTTGATAATGGGTGTGTTCCTTATCTTCTCCTCGTGTCTAAACTCTTCTCCATGGCTGGACCCCCAAATAATATTCCTTTACGTGCTAAGGGGTATCTAGAGATTTGGATAGGTTTAATAACTAACCTCACCCTATCGCGTACCCTAACCCTAACCCCTACCCTAACACTAACGCGTACCCTAATGCTAACCCGAACCCTAAACCGAGCCCTAACCCTAACACTAACCCTAACCCTAACCCAAACCCATACCCTACGCCCTACCCGAACCCCTCCCTGAACCCATACCCTAAGCCGTACCCTACCCCTCACCCTAACCCTAACCCTAACCCTAAGCTACCCTTGACGGCTTCTGCCTCCAATAGATTTCCTAAGCACTAGTGTTTTAAGGAACAGGTTAAAAAGAGAATCCTAATGTGATTTCTTGATAATGGGTGTGTTCCTTATCTTCTCCTCGTGTCTAAAATCTTCTCCATGGCTGGACCCCCAAATAATATTCCTTTACGTGCTAAAGTGTATCTAGAGAGTGTGATAGGTTTAATAACTACCCTCACCCTAACACGTACCCTAACCCTAACCCCTACCATAACATAACGCGTACCCTAATCCTAACCCGTACCCTAAACCGAGCCCTAACCCTAACACTAACCCTAACCCTAACCCTAACCCATACCATACGCCCTACCCGAACCCCTCCCCGAACCCGTACCCTAACCATACCCTAACCCTCACCCTAACCCTAACCCTAACCCTAAGCTACCCTTGACTGCTTCTGCCTCCAATAGATTTCCTAAGCACTAGTGTTTTAAGGAACAGGTTAAAAAGAGAATCCTAATGTGATTTCTTGATAATGGGTGTGTTCCTTATCTTCTCCTCGTGTCTAAACTCTTCTCCATGGCTGGACCCCCAAATAATATTCCTTTACGTGCTAAGGGGTATCTAGAGAGTGGGATAGGTTTAATAACTAACCTCACCCTATCGCGTACCCTAACCCTAACCCCTACCCTAACACTAACGCGTACCCTAATGCTAACCCGAACCCTAAACCGAGCCCTAACCCTAACACTAACCCGAACCCTAACCCTAACCCATACCCTACGCCCTACCCGAACCCCTCCCCGAACCCGTACCCTAAGCCGTACCCTAAACCTCACCCTAACCCTAACCCTAACCCTAAGCTACCCTTGACTGCTTCTGCCTCCAATAGATTTCCTAAGCACTAGTGTTTTAAGGAACAGGTTAAAAAGAGAATCCTAATGTGATTTCTTGATAATGGGTGTGTTCCTTATCTTCTCCTCGTGTCTAAACTCTTCTCCATGGCTGGACCCCCAAATAATATTCCTTTACGTGCTAAGGGGTATCTAGAGAGTGGGATAGGTTTAATAACTACACTCACCCTAACGCGTACCCTAACCCTAACCCCTACCCTAACCCTAACGCGTACCCTAATCCTAACCCGTACCCTAAACCGAGCCCTAACCCTAACACTAACCCTAACCCTAACCCATACCCTACGCCCTACCCGAACCCCTCCCCGAACCCGTACCCTAAGCCGTACCCTAACCCTCACCCTAACCCTAACTCTAACCCTAAGCTACCCTTGACTGCTTCTGCCTCCAATAGATTTCCTAAGCACTAGTGTTTTAAGGAACAGGTTAAAAAGAGAATCCTAATGTGATTTCCTGATAATGGGTGTGTTCCTTATCTTCTCCTAGTGTCTAAACTCTTCTCCATGGCTGGACCCCCAAATAATATTCCTTTACGTGCTAAGGGGTATCTAGAGAGAGGGATAGGTTTAATAACTAACCTCACTCTATCGCGTACCCTAACCCTAACCCCTACCCTAACACTAACGCGTACCCTAATCCTAACCCGAACCCTAAACCGAGCCCTAACCCTAACACTAACCCTAACCCTAACCCTAACCCATACCCTACGCCCTACCCGAACCCCTCCCCGAACCCGTACCCTAAGCCGTACCCTAACCCTCACCCTAACCCTAACCCTAACCCTAAGCTACCCTTGACTGCTTCTGCCTCCAATAGATTTCCTAAGCACTAGTGTTTTAAGGAACAGGTTAAAAAGAGAATCCTAATGTGATTTCCTGATAATGGGTGTGTTCCTTATCTTCTCCTAGTGTCTAAACTCTTCTCCATGGCTGGACCCCCAAATAATATTCCTTTACGTGCTAAGGGGTATCTAGAGAGAGGGATAGGTTTAATAACTAACCTCACTCTATCGCGTACCCTAACCCTAACCCCTACCCTAACACTAACGCGTACCCTAATCCTAACCCGAAACCTAAACCGAGCCCTAACCCTAACACTAACCCTAACACTAACCCTAACCCATACCCTACGCCCTACCCGAACCCCTCCCCGAACCCGTACCCTAAGCCGTACCCTAACCCTCACCCTAACCCTAACCCTAACCCTAAGCTACCCTTGAGTGCTTCTGCCTCCAATAGATTTCCTAAGCACTAGTGTTTTAAGGAACAGGTTAAAAAGAGAATCCTAATGTGATTTCTTGATAATGGGTGTGTTCCTTATCTTCTCCTCGTGTCTAAACTCTTCTCCATGGCTGGACCCCCAAATAATATTCCTTTACGTGCTAAGGGGTATCTAGAGATTTGGATAGGTTTAATAACTAACCTCACCCTATCGCGTACCCTAACCCTAACCCCTACCCTAACACTAACGCGTACCCTAATGCTAACCCGAACCCTAAACCGAGCCCTAACCCTAACACTAACCCTAACCCTAACCCAAACCCATACCCTACGCCCTACCCGAACCCCTCCCTGAACCCATACCCTAAGCCGTACCCTACCCCTCACCCTAACCCTAACCCTAACCCTAAGCTACCCTTGACGGCTTCTGCCTCCAGTAGATTTCCTAAGCACTAGTGTTTTAAGGAACAGGTTAAAAAGAGAATCCTAATGTGATTTCTTGATAATGGGTGTGTTCCTTATCTTCTCCTCGTGTCTAAAATCTTCTCCATGGCTGGACCCCCAAATAATATTCCTTTACGTGCTAAAGTGTATCTAGAGAGTGTGATAGGTTTAATAACTACCCTCACCCTAACACGTACCCTAACCCTAACCCCTACCATAACCTAACGCGTACCCTAATCCTAACCCGTACCCTAAACCGAGCCCTAACCCTAACACTAACCCTAACCCTAACCCTAACCCATACCATACGCCCTACCCGAACCCCTCCCCGAACCCGTACCCTAAGCCATACCCTAACCCTCACCCTAACCCTAACCCTAACCCTAAGCTACCCTTGACTGCTTCTGCCTCCAATAGATTTCCTAAGCACTAGTGTTTTAAGGAACAGGTTAAAAAGAGAATCCTAATGTGATTTCTTGATAATGGGTGTGTTCCTTATCTTCTCCTCGTGTCTAAACTCTTCTCCATGGCTGGACCCCCAAATAATATTCCTTTACGTGCTAAGGGGTATCTAGAGAGTGGGATAGGTTTAATAACTAACCTCACCCTATCGCGTACCCTAACCCTAACCCCTACCCTAACACTAACGCGTACCCTAATGCTAACCCGAACCCTAAACCGAGCCCTAACCCTAACACTAACCCTAACCCTAACCCTAACCCATACCCTACGCCCTACCCGAACCCCTCCCCGAACCCGTACCCTAAGCCGTACCCTAAACCTCACCCTAACCCTAACCCTAACCCTAAGCTACCCTTGACTGCTTCTGCCTCCAATAGATTTCCTAAGCACTAGTGTTTTAAGGAACAGGTTAAAAAGAGAATCCTAATGTGATTTCTTGATAATGGGTGTGTTCCTTATCTTCTCCTCGTGTCTAAACTCTTCTCCATGGCTGGACCCCCAAATAATATTCCTTTACGTGCTAAGGGGTATCTAGAGAGTGGGATAGGTTTAATAACTACCCTCACCCTAATGCGTACACTAACCCTAACCCCTACCCTAACCCTAACGCGTACCCTAATCCTAACCCGTACCCTAAACCGAGCCCTAACCCTAACACTAGCCCTAACCCTAACCCTAACACATACCCTACGCACTACCCGAACCCCTCCCTGAACCTGTTCCCTAAGCCGTACCCTACCCCTCACCCTAATCCTAACCCTAACCCTAAGCTACCCTTGACGGCTTCTGCCTCCAATAGATTTCCTAAGCACTAATGTTTTAAGGAACAGGTTAAAAAGAGAATCCTAAGGTGATTTCTTGATAATGGGTGTGTTCCTTATCTTCTCCTCGTGTCTAAACTCTTCTCCATGGCTGGACCCCCAAATAATATTCCTTTACGTGCTAAGGGGTATCTAGAGAGTGGGATAGGTTTAATATCTAACCTCACCCTATCGCGTACCCTAACCCTAACCCCTACCCTAACTCTAACGCTTACCCTAATCCTAACCCGAACCCTAAACCGAGCCCTAACCCTAACACTAACCCTAACCCTAACCCTAACCCATACCCTACGCCCTACCCGAACCCCTCCCCGAACCCGTACACTAAGCTGTACCCTAACCCTCACCCTAACCCTAACCCTAACCCTAAGCTACCCTTCACTGCTTCTGCCTCCAATAGATTTCCTAAGCACTAGTGTTTTAAGGAAAAGGTTAAAAAGAGAATCCTAAGGTGATTTCTTGATAATGGGTGTGTTCCTTATCTTCTCCTCGTGTCTAAACTCTTCTCCATGGCTGGACCTCCAAATAATATTCCTTTACGTGCTAAGGGGTATCTAGAGAGTGGGTTAGGTTTAATAACTAACCTCACCCTATCCCGTACCCTAACCCTAACCCCTACCCTAACACTAACTCATACCCTAATCCGAACCCATACCCTAAACCGAGCCCTAACCCTAACACTAACCCTAACCCTAACCCTAACCCATACCCTATGCCCTACCCGAACCCCTCCCCGAACCCGTACCCTAAGCCGTACCCTAACCCTCACCCTAACCCTAACCCTAACCCTAAGCTACCCTTGACTGCTTCTGCCTCCAATAGCTTTCCTAAGCAATAGTGTTTTAAGGAACAGGTTAAAAAGAGAATCCTAATGTGATTTCTTGATAATGGGTGTGTTCCTTATCTTCTCCTCGTGTCTAAACTCTTCTCCATGGCTGGACCCCCAAATAATATTCCTTTACGTGCTAAGGGGTATCTAGAGAGTGGGATAGGTTTAATAACTACCCTCACCCTAACGCGTACACTAACCCTAACCCCTACCCTAACCCTAACGCGTACCCTAATCCTAACCCGTACCCTAAACCGAGCCCTAACCCTAACACTAACCCTAACCCTAACCCTAACCCATACCTTACGCCCTACCCGAACCCCTCCCTGAAACTGTACCCTAAGCCGTACCCTACCCCTCACCCTAACCCTAACCCTAACCCTAAGCTACCCTTGACGGCTTCTGCCTCCAATGGATTTCCTAAGCACTAGTGTTTTAAGGAACAGGTTAAAAAGAGAATCCTAATGTGATTTCTTGATAATGGGTGTGTTCCTTATCTTCTCCTCGGGTCTAAACTCTTCTCCATGGCTGGACCCCGAATTAATATTCCTTTACCTGCTAAGGGGTATCTAGAGAGTGGGATAGGTTTAATAACTAACCTCACCCTATCGCTTACCCTAACCCTAACCCCTACCCTAACCCTAACGCGTACCCTAATCCTAACCCGTACCCTAAACCGAGCCTTAACCCTAACACTAACCCTAACCCTAACCCTAACCCATACCCTACGCCCTACCCGAACCCCTCCCTGAACCCGTACCCTAAGCTGTACCCTAACCCTCACCCTAACCCTAACCCTAACCCTAAGCTACCCTTGACTGCTTCTGCCTCCAATAGATTTCCTAAGCACTAGTGTTTTAAGGAACAGGTTAAAAAGAGAATCCTAATGTGATTTCTTGATAATGGGTGTGTTCCTTATCTTCTCCTCGTGTCTAAACTCTTCTCCATGGCTGGACCCCCAAATAATATTCCTTTACGTGCTATGGGGTATCTAGAGAGTGGGATAGGTTTAATAACTACCCTCACCCTAATGCGTACACTAACCCTAACCCCTACCCTAACCCTAACGCGTACCCTAATCCTAACCCGTACCCTAAACCGAGCCCTAACCCTAACACTAGCCCTAACCCTAACCCTAACACATACCCTACGCCCTACCCGAACCCCTCCATGAACCTGTACCCTAAGCCGTACCCTACCCCTCACCCTAATCCTAACCCTAACCCTAAGCTACCCTTGACGGCTTCTGCCTCCAATAGATTTCCTAAGCACTAATGTTTTAAGGAACAAGTTAAAAAGAGAATCCTAAGGTGATTTCTTGATAATGGGTGTGTTCCTTATCTTGTCCTCGTGTCTAAACTCTTCTCCATGGCTGGACCCCCAAATAATATTCCTTTACGTGCTAAGGGGTATCTAGAGAGTGGGATAGGTTTAATAACTAACCTCACCCTATCGCATACCCTAACCCTAACCCCTACCCTAACCCTAACGCGTACCCTAATCCTAACCCGTACCCTAAACCGAACCCTAACCCTAACACTAACCCTAACCCTAACCCTAACCCATACCCTACGCCCTACCCGAACCCCTCCCCGAACCCGTACCCTAAGCCGTACCCTAACCCTCACCCTAACCCTAACCCTAACCCTAAGCTACCCTTGACTGCTTCTGCCTCCAATAGACTTCCTAAGCACTAGTGTTTTAAGGAACAGGTTAAAAAGAGAATCCTAATGTGATTTCTTGATAATGGGTGTGTTCCTTATCTTCTCCTAGTGTCTAAATTCTTTTCCATGGCTGGACCCCCAAATAATATTCCTTTACGTGCTAAGGGGTATCTAGAGAGAGGGATAGGTTTAATAACTAACCTCACTCTATCACGTATCCTAACCCTAACCCCTACCCTAACACTAACGCGTACCCTAATCCTAACCCGAACCCTAAACCGAGCCCTAACCCTAACACTAACCCTAACCCTAACCCAAACCCATACCCTACGCCCTACCCGAACCCCTCCCTGAACCCATACCCTAAGCCGTACCCTACCCCTCACCCTAACCCTAACCCTAACCCTAAGCTACCCTTGACGGCTTCTGCCTCCAATAGATTTCCTAAGCACTAGTGTTTTAAGGAACAGGTTAAAAAGAGAATCCTAATGTGATTTCTTGATAATGGGTGTGTTCCTTATCTTCTCCTCGTGTCTAAAATCTTCTCCATGGCTGGACCCCCAAATAATATTCCTTTACGTGCTAAAGTGTATCTAGAGAGTGTGATAGGTTTAATAACTACCCTTACCCTAACACGTACCCTAACCCTAACCCCTACCATAACCTAACGCGTACCCTAATCCTAACCCGTACCCTAAACCGAGCCCTAACCCTAACACTAACCCTAACCCTAACCCTAACCCATACCATACGCCCTACCCGAACCCCTCCCCGAACCCGTACCCTAAGCCATACCCTAACCCTCACCCTAACCCTAACCCTAACCCTAAGCTACCCTTGACTGCTTCTGCCTCCAATAGATTTCCTAAGCACTAGTGTTTTAAGGAACAGGTTAAAAAGAGAATCCTAATGTGATTTCTTGATAATGGGTGTGTTCCTTATCTTCTCCTCGTGTCTAAACTCTTCTCCATGGCTGGACCCCCAAATAGTATTCCTTTACGTGCTAAGGGGTATCTAGAGAGTGGGATAGGTTTAATAACTAACCTCACCCTATCGCGTACCCTAACCCTAACCCCTACCCTAACAATAACGCGTACCCTAATGCTAACCCGAACCCTAAACCGAGCCCTAACCCTAACACTAACCCTAACCCTAACCCTAACCCATACCCTACGCCCTACCCGAACCCCTCCCCGAACCCGTACCCTAAGCCGTACCCTAAACCTCACCCTAACCCTAACCCTAACCCTAAGCTACCCTTGACTGCTTCTGCCTCCAATAGATTTCCTAAGCACTAGTGTTTTAAGGAACAGGTTAAAAAGAGAATCCTAATGTGATTTCTTGATAATGGGTGTGTTCCTTATCTTCTCCTCGTGTCTAAACTCTTCTCCATGGCTGGACCCCTCAAATAATATTCCTTTACGTGCTAAGGGGTATCTAGAGAGTGGGATAGGTTTAATAACTACACTCACCCTAACGCGTACACTAACCCTAACCCCTACCCTAACCCTAACGCGTACCCTAATCCTAACCCGTACCCTAAACCGAGCCCTAACCCTAACACTAACCCTAACCCTATCCCTAACCCATACCCTACGCCCTACCCGAACCCCTCCCCAAACCCGTACCCTAAGCCGTACCCTAACCCTCACCCTAACCCTAACTCTAACACTAAGCTACCCTTGACTGCTTCTGCCTCCAATAGATTTCCTAAGCACTAGTGTTTTAAGGAACAGGTTAAAAAGAGAATCCTAATGTGATTTCCTGATAATGGGTGTGTTCCTTATCTTCTCCTAGTGTCTAAACTCTTCTCCATGGCTGGACCCCCAAATAATATTCCTTTACGTGCTAAGGGGTATCTAGAGAGTGGGATAGGTTTAATAACTACCCTCACCCTAATGCGTACACTAACCCTATCCCTTACCCTAACCCTAACGCGTACCCTAATCCTAACCCGTACCCTAAACCGAGCCCTAACCCTAACACTAACCCTAACCCTAACCCTAACCCATACCCTACGCCCTACCCGAACCCCTCCCCGAACCCGTACCCTAAGCCATACCCTAACCCTCACCCTAACCCTAACACTAACCCTAAGCTACCCTTGACTGCTTCTGCCTCCAATAGATTTCCTAAGCACTAGTGTTTTAAGGAACAGGTTAAAAAGAGAATCCTAATGTGATTTCTTGATAATGGGTGTGTTCCTTATCTTCTCCTCGTGTCTAAACTCTTCTCCATGGCTGGACCCCCAAATAATATTCCTTTACGTGCTAAGTGGTATCTAGAGAGTGGGATAGGTTTAATAACTAACCTCACCCTATCACGTACCCTAACCCTAACCCCTACCCTAACCCTAACGCGTACCCTAATCCTAACCCGTACCCTAAACCGAGCCCTAATCCTAACACTAACCCTAACCCTAACCCTAACCCATACCCTATGCCCTACCCGAACCCCTCCCCGAACCCGTACCCTAAGCCGTACCCTAACCCTCACCCTAACCCTAACCCTAACCCTAAGCTACCCTCCTTGACTGCTTCTGCCTCCAATAGACTTCCTAAGCACTAGTGTTTTAAGGAACAGGTTAAAAAGAGAATCCTAATGTGATTTCTTGATAATGGGTGTGTTCCTTATCTTCTCCTAGTGTCTAAATTCTTTTCCATGGCTGGACCCCCAAATAATATTCCTTTACGTGCTAAGGGGTATCTAGAGAGAGGGATAGGTTTAATAACTAACCTCACTCTATCGCGTACCCTAACCCTAACCCCTACCCTAACACTAACGCGTACCCTAATCCTAACCCGAACCCTAAACCGAGCCCTAACCCTAACACTAACCCTAACCCTAACCCAAACCCATACCCTACGCCCTACCCGAACCCCTCCCTGAACCCATACCCTAAGCCGTACCCTACCCCTCACCCTAACCCTAAGCCTAACCCTAAGCTACCCTTGACTGCTTCTGCCTCCAATAGATTTCCTAAGCACTAGTGTTTTAAGGAACAGGTTAAAAAGAGAATCCTAATGTGATTTCTTGATAATGGGTGTGTTCCTTATCTTCTCCTCGTGTCTAAAATCTTCTCCATGGCTGGACCCCCAAATAATATTCCTTTACGTGCTAAAGTGTATCTAGAGAGTGTGATAGGTTTAATAACTACCCTCACCCTAACACGTACCCTAACCCTAACCCCTACCATAACATAACGCGTACCCTAATCCTAACCCGTACCCTAAACCGAGCCCTAACCCTAACACTAACCCTAACCCTAACCCTAACCCATACCATACGCCCTACCCGAACCCCTCCCCGAACCCGTACCCTAACCATACCCTAACCCTCACCCTAACCCTAACCCTAACCCTAAGCTACCCTTGACTGCTTCTGCCTCCAATAGATTTCCTAAGCACTAGTGTTTTAAGGAACAGGTTAAAAAGAGAATCCTAATGTGATTTCTTGATAATGGGTGTGTTCCTTATCTTCTCCTCGTGTCTAAACTCTTCTCCATGGCTGTACCCCCAAATAATATTCCTTTACGTGCTAAGGGGTATCTAGAGAGTGGGATAGGTTTAATAACTAACCTCACCCTATCGCGTACCCTAACCCTAACCCCTACCCTAACACTAACGCGTACCCTAATGCTAACCCGAACCCTAAACCGAGCCCTAACCCTAACACTAACCCGAACCCTAACCCTAACCCATACCCTACGCCTTACCCGAACCCCTCCCCGAACCCGTACCCTAAGCCGTACCCTAAACCTCACCCTAACCCTAACCCTAACCCTAAGCTACCCTTGACTGCTTCTGCCTCCAATAGATTTCCTAAGCACTAGTGTTTTAAGGAACAGGTTAAAAAGAGAATCCTAATGTGATTTCTTGATAATGGGTGTGTTCCTTATCTTCTCCTCGTGTCTAAACTCTTCTCCATGGCTGGACCCCCAAATAATATTCCTTTACGTGCTAAGGGGTATCTAGAGAGTGGGATAGGTTTAATAACTACACTCACCGTAACGCGTACCCTAACCCTAACCCCTACCCTAACCCTAACGCGTACCCTAATCCTAACCCGTACCCTAAACCGAGCCCTAACCCTAACACTAACCCTAACCCTAACCCATACCCTACGCCCTACCCGAACCCCTCCCCGAACCCGTACCCTAAGCCGTACCCTAACCCTCACCCTAACCCTAACTCTAACCCTAAGCTACCCTTGACTGCTTCTGCCTCCAATAGATTTCCTAAGCACTAGTGTTTTAAGGAACAGGTTAAAAAGAGAATCCTAATGTGATTTCCTGATAATGGGTGTGTTCCTTATCTTCTCCTAGTGTCTAAACTCTTCTCCATGGCTGGACCCCCAAATAATATTCCTTTACGTGCTAAGGGGTATCTAGAGAGAGGGATAGGTTTAATAACTAACCTCACTCTATCGCGTACCCTAACCCTAACCCCTACCCTAACACTAACGCGTACCCTAATCCTAACCCGAACCCTAAACCGAGCCCTAACCCTAACACTAACCCTAACCCTAACCCTAACCCATACCCTACGCCCTACCCGAACCCCTCCCCGAACCCGTACCCTAAGCCGTACCCTAACCCTCACCCTAACCCTAACCCTAACCCTAAGCTACCCTTGACTGCTTCTGCCTCCAATAGATTTCCTAAGCACTAGTGTTTTAAGGAACAGGTTAAAAAGAGAATCCTAATGTGATTTCTTGATAATGGGTGTGTTCCTTATCTTCTCCTCGTGTCTAAACTCTTCTCCATGGCTGGACCCCTCAAATAATATTCCTTTACGTGCTAAGGGGTATCTAGAGAGTGGGATAGGTTTAATAACTACACTCACCCTAACGCGTACACTAACCCTAACCCCTACCCTAACCCTAACGCGTACCCTAATCCTAACCCGTACCCTAAACCGAGCCCTAACCCTAACACTAACCCTAACCCTATCCCTAACCCATACCCTACGCCCTACCCGAACCCCTCCCCAAACCTGTACCCTAAGCCGTACCCTAACCCTCACCCTAACCCTAACTCTAACCCTAAGCTACCCTTGACTGCTTCTGCCTCCAATAGATTTCCTAAGCACTAGTGTTTTAAGGAACAGGTTAAAAAGAGAATCCTAATGTGATTTCCTGATAATGGGGGTGTTCCTTATCTTCTCCTAGTGTCTAAACTCTTCTCCATGGCTGGACCCCCAAATAATATTCCTTTACGTGCTAAAGTGTATCTAGAGAGTGTGATAGGTTTAATAACTACCCTCACCCTAACACGTACCCTAACCCTAACCCCTACCATAACCTAACGCGTACCCTAATCCTAACCCGTACCCTAAACCGAGCCCTAACCCTAACACTAACCCTAACCCTATCCCTAACCCATACCCTACGCCCTACCCGAACCCCTCCCCAAACCCGTACCCTAAGCCGTACAATAACCCTCACCCTAAACCTAACTCTAACCCTAAGCTACCCTTGACTGCTTCTGCCTCCAATAGATTTCCTAAGCACTAGTGTTTTAAGGAACAGGTTAAAAAGAGAATCCTAATGTGATTTCCTGATAATGGGTGTGTTCCTTATCTTCTCCTAGTGTCTAAACTCTTCTCCATGGCTGGACCCCCAAATAATATTCCTTTACGTGCTAAGGGGTATCTAGAGAGTGGGATAGGTTTAATAACTAACCTCACCCTAATGCGTACACTAACCCTATCCCTTACCCTAACCTTAACGCGTCCCCTAATCCTAACCCGTACCCTAAACCGAGCCCTAACCCTAACACTAACCCTAACCCTAACCCTAACCCATACCCTACGCCCTACCCGAACCCCTCCCCGAACCCGTACCCTAAGCCATACCCTAACCCTCACCCTAACCCTAACCCTAACCCTAAGCTACCCTTGACTGCTTCTGCCTCCAATAGACTTCCTAAGCACTAGTGTTTTAAGGAACAGGTTAAAAAGAGAATCCTAATGTGATTTCTTGATAATGGGTGTGTTCCTTATCTTCTCCTAGTGTCTAAATTCTTTTCCATGGCTGGACCCCCAAATAATATTCCTTTACGTGCTAAGGGGTATCTAGAGAGAGGGATAGGTTTAATAACTAACCTCACTCTATCGCGTACCCTAACCCTAACCCCTACCCTAACACTAACGCGTACCCTAATCCTAACCCGAACCCTAAACCGAGCCCTAACCCTAACACTAACCCTAACCCTAACCCAAACCCATACCCTACGCCCTACCCGAACCCCTCCCTGAACCCATACCCTAAGCCGTACCCTACCCCTCACCCTAACCCTAACCCTAACCCTAAGCTACCCTTGACTGCTTCTGCCTCCAATAGATTTCCTAAGCACTAGTGTTTTAAGGAACAGGTTAAAAAGAGAATCCTAATGTGATTTCTTGATAATGGGTGTGTTCCTTATCTTCTCCTCGTGTCTAAAATCTTCTCCATGGCTGGACCCCCAAATAATATTCCTTTACGTGCTAAAGTGTATCTAGAGAGTGTGATAGGTTTAATAACTACCCTCACCCTAACACGTACCCTAACCCTAACCCCTACCATAACCTAACGCGTACCCTAATCCTAACCCGTACCCTAAACCGAGCCCTAACCCTAACACTAACCCTAACCCTAACCCTAACCCATACCATACGCCCTACCCGAACCCCTCCCCGAACCCGTACCCTAACCATACCCTAACCCTCACCCTAACCCTAACCCTAACCCTAAGCTACCCTTGACTGCTTCTGCCTCCAATAGATTTCCTAAGCACTAGTGTTTTAAGGAACAGGTTAAAAAGAGAATCCTAATGTGATTTCTTGATAATGGGTGTGTTCCTTATCTTCTCCTCGTGTCTAAACTCTTCTCCATGGCTGGACCCCCAAATAATATTCCTTTACGTGCTAAGGGGTATCTAGAGAGTGGGATAGGTTTAATAACTAATCTCACCCTATCGCGTACCCTAACCCTAACCCCTACCCTAACACTAACGCGTACCCTAATGCTAACCCGAAACCTAAACCGAGCCCTAACCCTAACACTAACCCGAACCCTAACCCTAACCCATACCCTACGCCCTACCCGAACCCCTCCCCGAACCCGTACCCTAAGCCGTACCCTAAACCTCACCCTAACCCTAACCCTAACCCTAAGCTACCCTTGACTGCTTCTGCCTCCAATAGATTTCCTAAGCACTAGTGTTTTAAGGAACAGGTTAAAAAGAGAATCCTAATGTGATTTCTTGATAATGGGTGTGTTCCTTATCTTCTCCTCGTGTCTAAACTCTTCTACATGGCTGGACCCCTCAAATAATATTCCTTTACGTGCTAAGGGGTATCTAGAGAGTGGGATAGGTTTAATAACTACACTCACCCTAACGCGTACACTAACCCTAACCCCTACCCTAACCCTAACGCGTACCCTAATCCTAACCCGTACCCTAAACCGAGCCCTAACCCTAACACTAACCCTAACCCTATCCCTAACCCATACCCTACGCCCTACCCGAACCCCTCCCCAAACCCGTACCCTAAGCCGTACCCTAACCCTCACCCTAACCCTAACTCTAACACTAAGCTACCCTTGACTGCTTCTGCCTCCAATAGATTTCCTAAGCACTAGTGTTTTAAGGAACAGGTTAAAAAGAGAATCCTAATGTGATTTCCTGATAATGGGTGTGTTCCTTATCTTCTCCTAGTGTCTAAACTCTTCTCCATGGCTGGACCCCCAAATAATATTCCTTTACGTGCTAAGGGGTATCTAGAGAGTGGGATAGGTTTAATAACTACCCTCACCCTAATGCGTACACTAACCCTATCCCTTACCCTAACCCTAACGCGTACCCTAATCCTAACCCGTACCCTAAACCGAGCCCTAACCCTAACACTAACCCTAACCCTAACCCTAACCCATACCCTACGCCCTACCCGAACCCCTCCCCGAACCCGTACCCTAAGCCATACCCTAACCCTCACCCTAACCCTAACACTAACCCTAAGCTACCCTTGACTGCTTCTGCCTCCAATAGATTTCCTAAGCACTAGTGTTTTAAGGAACAGGTTAAAAAGAGAATCCTAATGTGATTTCTTGATAATGGGTGTGTTCCTTATCTTCTCCTCGTGTCTAAACTCTTCTCCATGGCTGGACCCCCAAATAATATTCCTTTACGTGCTAAGGGGTATCTAGAGAGTGGGATAGGTTTAATAACTAACCTCACCCTATCACGTACCCTAACCCTAACCCCTACCCTAACCCTAACGCGTACCCTAATCCTAACCCGTACCCTAAACCGAGCCCTAATCCTAACACTAACCCTAACCCTAACCCTAACCCATACCCTATGCCCTACCCGAACCCCTCCCCGAACCCGTACCCTAAGCCGTACCCTAACCCTCACCCTAACCCTAACCCTAACCCTAAGCTACCCTTGACTGCTTCTGCCTCCAATAGACTTCCTAAGCACTAGTGTTTTAAGGAACAGGTTAAAAAGAGAATCCTAATGTGATTTCTTGATAATGGGTGTGTTCCTTATCTTCTCCTAGTGTCTAAATTCTTTTCCATGGCTGGACCCCCAAATAATATTCCTTTACGTGCTAAGGGGTATCTAGAGAGAGGGATAGGTTTAATAACTAACCTCACTCTATCGCGTACCCTAACCCTAACCCCTACCCTAACACTAACGCGTACCCTAATCCTAACCCGAACCCTAAACCGAGCCCTAAACCTAACACTAACCCTAACCCTAACCCAAACCCATACCCTACGCCCTACCCGAACCCCTCCCTGAACCCATACCCTAAGCCGTACCCTACCCCTCACCCTAACCCTAAGCCTAACCCTAAGCTACCCTTGACTGCTTCTGCCTCCAATAGATTTCCTAAGCACTAGTGTTTTAAGGAACAGGTTAAAAAGAGAATCCTAATGTGATTTCTTGATAATGGGTGTGTTCCTTATCTTCTCCTCGTGTCTAAAATCTTCTCCATGGCTGGACCCCCAAATAATATTCCTTTACGTGCTAAAGTGTATCTAGAGAGTGTGATAGGTTTAATAACTACCCTCACCCTAACACGTACCCTAACCCTAACCCCTACCATAACATAACGCGTACCCTAATCCTAACCCGTACCCTAAACCGAGCCCTAACCCTAACACTAACCCTAACCCTAACCCTAACCCATACCATACGCCCTACCCGAACCCCTCCCCGAACCCGTACCCTAACCATACCCTAACCCTCACCCTAACCCTAACCCTAACCCTAAGCTACCCTTGACTGCTTCTGCCTCCAATAGATTTCCTAAGCACTAGTGTTTTAAGGAACAGGTTAAAAAGAGAATCCTAATGTGATTTCTTGATAATGGGTGTGTTCCTTATCTTCTCCTCGTGTCTAAACTCTTCTCCATGGCTGTACCCCCAAATAATATTCCTTTACGTGCTAAGGGGTATCTAGAGAGTGGGATAGGTTTAATAACTAACCTCACCCTATCGCGTACCCTAACCCTAACCCCTACCCTAACACTAACGCGTACCCTAATGCTAACCCGAACCCTAAACCGAGCCCTAACCCTAACACTAACCCGAACCCTAACCCTAACCCATACCCTACGCCTTACCCGAACCCCTCCCCGAACCCGTACCCTAAGCCGTACCCTAAACCTCACCCTAACCCTAACCCTAACCCTAAGCTACCCTTGACTGCTTCTGCCTCCAATAGATTTCCTAAGCACTAGTGTTTTAAGGAACAGGTTAAAAAGAGAATCCTAATGTGATTTCTTGATAATGGGTGTGTTCCTTATCTTCTCCTCGTGTCTAAACTCTTCTCCATGGCTGGACCCCCAAATAATATTCCTTTACGTGCTAAGGGGTATCTAGAGAGTGGGATAGGTTTAATAACTACACTCACCGTAACGCGTACCCTAACCCTAACCCCTACCCTAACCCTAACGCGTACCCTAATCCTAACCCGTACCCTAAACCGAGCCCTAACCCTAACACTAACCCTAACCCTAACCCATACCCTACGCCCTACCCGAACCCCTCCCCGAACCCGTACCCTAAGCCGTACCCTAACCCTCACCCTAACCCTAACTCTAACCCTAAGCTACCCTTGACTGCTTCTGCCTCCAATAGATTTCCTAAGCACTAGTGTTTTAAGGAACAGGTTAAAAAGAGAATCCTAATGTGATTTCCTGATAATGGGTGTGTTCCTTATCTTCTCCTAGTGTCTAAACTCTTCTCCATGGCTGGACCCCCAAATAATATTCCTTTACGTGCTAAGGGGTATCTAGAGAGAGGGATAGGTTTAATAACTAACCTCACTCTATCGCGTACCCTAACCCTAACCCCTACCCTAACACTAACGCGTACCCTAATCCTAACCCGAACCCTAAACCGAGCCCTAACCCTAACACTAACCCTAACCCTAACCCTAACCCATACCCTACGCCCTACCCGAACCCCTCCCCGAACCCGTACCCTAAGCCGTACCCTAACCCTCACCCTAACCCTAACCCTAACCCTAAGCTACCCTTGACTGCTTCTGCCTCCAATAGATTTCCTAAGCACTAGTGTTTTAAGGAACAGGTTAAAAAGAGAATCCTAATGTGATTTCTTGATAATGGGTGTGTTCCTTATCTTCTCCTCGTGTCTAAACTCTTCTCCATGGCTGGACCCCTCAAATAATATTCCTTTACGTGCTAAGGGGTATCTAGAGAGTGGGATAGGTTTAATAACTACACTCACCCTAACGCGTACACTAACCCTAACCCCTACCCTAACCCTAACGCGTACCCTAATCCTAACCCGTACCCTAAACCGAGCCCTAACCCTAACACTAACCCTAACCCTATCCCTAACCCATACCCTACGCCCTACCCGAACCCCTCCCCAAACCTGTACCCTAAGCCGTACCCTAACCCTCACCCTAACCCTAACTCTAACCCTAAGCTACCCTTGACTGCTTCTGCCTCCAATAGATTTCCTAAGCACTAGTGTTTTAAGGAACAGGTTAAAAAGAGAATCCTAATGTGATTTCCTGATAATGGGTGTGTTCCTTATCTTCTCCTAGTGTCTAAACTCTTCTCCATGGCTGGACCCCCAAATAATATTCCTTTACGTGCTAAAGTGTATCTAGAGAGTGTGATAGGTTTAATAACTACCCTCACCCTAACACGTACCCTAACCCTAACCCCTACCATAACCTAACGCGTACCCTAATCCTAACCCGTACCCTAAACCGAGCCCTAACCCTAACACTAACCCTAACCCTATCCCTAACCCATACCCTACGCCCTACCCGAACCCCTCCCCAAACCCGTACCCTAAGCCGTACCCTAACCCTCACCCTAAACCTAACTCTAACCCTAAGCTACCCTTGACTGCTTCTGCCTCCAATAGATTTCCTAAGCACTAGTGTTTTAAGGAACAGGTTAAAAAGAGAATCCTAATGTGATTTCCTGATAATGGGTGTGTTCCTTATCTTCTCCTAGTGTCTAAACTCTTCTCCATGGCTGGACCCCCAAATAATATTCCTTTACGTGCTAAGGGGTATCTAGAGAGTGAGATAGGTTTAATAACTAACCTCACCCTAATGCGTACACTAACCCTATCCCTTACCCTAACCCTAACGCGTCCCCTAATCCTAACCCGTACCCTAAACCGAGCCCTAACCCTAACACTAACCCTAACCCTAACCCTAACCCATACCCTACGCCCTACCCGAACCCCTCCCCGAACCCGTACCCTAAGCCATACCCTAACCCTCACCCTAACCCTAACCCTAACCCTAAGCTACCCTTGACTGCTTCTGCCTCCAATAGACTTCCTAAGCACTAGTGTTTTAAGGAACAGGTTAAAAAGAGAATCCTAATGTGATTTCTTGATAATGGGTGTGTTCCTTATCTTCTCCTAGTGTCTAAATTCTTTTCCATGGCTGGACCCCCAAATAATATTCCTTTACGTGCTAAGGGGTATCTAGAGAGAGGGATAGGTTTAATAACTAACCTCACTCTATCGCGTACCCTAACCCTAACCCCTACCCTAACACTAACGCGTACCCTAATCCTAACCCGAACCCTAAACCGAGCCCTAACCCTAACACTAACCCTAACCCTAACCCAAACCCATACCCTACGCCCTACCCGAACCCCTCCCTGAACCCATACCCTAAGCCGTACCCTACCCCTCACCCTAACCCTAACCCTAACCCTAAGCTACCCTTGACTGCTTCTGCCTCCAATAGATTTCCTAAGCACTAGTGTTTTAAGGAACAGGTTAAAAAGAGAATCCTAATGTGATTTCTTGATAATGGGTGTGTTCCTTATCTTCTCCTCGTGTCTAAAATCTTCTCCATGGCTGGACCCCCAAATAATATTCCTTTACGTGCTAAAGTGTATCTAGAGAGTGTGATAGGTTTAATAACTACCCTCACCCTAACACGTACCCTAACCCTAACCCCTACCATAACCTAACGCGTACCCTAATCCTAACCCGTACCCTAAACCGAGCCCTAACCCTAACACTAACCCTAACCCTAACCCTAACCCATACCATACGCCCTACCCGAACCCCTCCCCGAACCCGTACCCTAACCATACCCTAACCCTCACCCTAACCCTAACCCTAACCCTAAGCTACCCTTGACTGCTTCTGCCTCCAATAGATTTCCTAAGCACTAGTGTTTTAAGGAACAGGTTAAAAAGAGAATCCTAATGTGATTTCTTGATAATGGGTGTGTTCCTTATCTTCTCCTCGTGTCTAAACTCTTCTCCATGGCTGGACCCCCAAATAATATTCCTTTACGTGCTAAGGGGTATCTAGAGAGTGGGATAGGTTTAATAACTAATCTCACCCTATCGCGTACCCTAACCCTAACCCCTACCCTAACACTAACGCGTACCCTAATGCTAACCCGAAACCTAAACCGAGCCCTAACCCTAACACTAACCCGAACCCTAACCCTAACCCATACCCTACGCCCTACCCGAACCCCTCCCCGAACCCGTACCCTAAGCCGTACCCTAAACCTCACCCTAACCCTAACCCTAACCCTAAGCTACCCTTGACTGCTTCTGCCTCCAATAGATTTCCTAAGCACTAGTGTTTTAAGGAACAGGTTAAAAAGAGAATCCTAATGTGATTTCTTGATAATGGGTGTGTTCCTTATCTTCTCCTCGTGTCTAAACTCTTCTCCATGGCTGGACCCCCAAATAATATTCCTTTACGTGCTAAGGGGTATCTAGAGAGTGGGATAGGTTTAATAACTACACTCACCCTAACGCGTACCCTAACCCTAACCCCTACCCTAACCCTAACGCGTACCCTAATCCTAACCCGTACCCTAAACCGAGCCCTAACCCTAACACTAACCCTAACCCTAACACATACCCTACGCCCTACCCGAACCCCTCCCCGAACCCGTACCCTAAGCCGTACCCTAACCCTCACCCTAACCCTAACTCTAACCCTAAGCTACCCTTGACTGCTTCTGCCTCCAATAGATTTCCTAAGCACTAGTGTTTTAAGGAACAGGTTAAAAAGAGAATCCTAATGTGATTTCCTGATAATGGGTGTGTTCCTTATCTTCTCCTAGTGTCTAAACTCTTCTCCATGGCTGGACCCCCAAATAATATTCCTTTACGTGCTAAGGGGTATCTAGAGAGAGGGATAGGTTTAATAACTAACCTCACTCTATCGCGTACCCTAACCCTAACCCCTACCCTAACACTAACGCGTACCCTAATCCTAACCCGAACCCTAAACCGAGCCCTAACCCTAACACTACACCTAACCCTAACCCTAACCCATACCCTACGCCCTACCCGAACCCCTCCCCGAACCCGTACCCTAAGCCGTACCCTAACCCTCACCCTAACCCTAACCCTAACCCTAAGCTACCCTTGACTGCTTCTGCCTCCAATAGATTTCCTAAGCACTAGTGTTTTAAGGAACAGGTTAAAAAGAGAATCCTAATGTGATTTCTTGATAATGGGTGTGTTCCTTATCTTCTCCTCGTGTCTAAACTCTTCTCCATGGCTGGACCCCTCAAATAATATTCCTTTACGTGCTAAGGGGTATCTAGAGAGTGGGATAGGTTTAATAACTACACTCACCCTAACGCGTACACTAACCCTAACCCCTACCCTAACCCTAACGCGTACCCTAATCCTAACCCGTACCCTAAACCGAGCCCTAACCCTAACACTAACCCTAACCCTATCCCTAACCCATACCCTACGCCCTACCCGAACCCCTCCCCAAACCCGTACCCTAAGCCGTACCCTAACCCTCACCCTAACCCTAACTCTAACCCTAAGCTACCCTTGACTGCTTCTGCCTCCAATAGATTTCCTAAGCACTAGTGTTTTAAGGAACAGGTTAAAAAGAGAATCCTAATATGATTTCCTGATAATGGGTGTGTTCCTTATCTTCTCCTAGTGTCTAAACTCTTCTCCATGGCTGGACCCCCAAATAATATTCCTTTACGTGCTAAGGGGTATCTAGAGAGTGGGATAGGTTTAATAACTAACCTCACCCTAATGCGTACACTAACCCTATCCCTTACCCTAACCCTAACGCGTCCCCTAATCCTAACCCGTACCCTAAACCGAGCCCTAACCCTAACACTAACCCTAACCCTAACCCTAACCCATACCCTACGCCCTACCCGAACCCCTCCCCGAACCCGTACCCTAAGCCGTACCCTAACCCTCACCCTAACCCTAACCCTAACCCTAAGCTACCCTTGACTGCTTCTGCCTCCAATAGATTTCCTAAGCACTAGTGTTTTAAGGAACAGGTTAAAAAGAGAATCCTAATGTGATTTCTTGATAATGGGTGTGTTCCTAATCTTCTCCTCGTGTCTAAACTCTTCTCCATGGCTGGACCCCCAAATAATATTCCTTACGTGCTAAGGGGTATCTAGAGAGTGGGATAGGTTTAATAACTAACCTCACCCTATCACGTACCCTAACCCTAACCCCTACCCTAACCCTAACGCGTACCCTAATCCTAACCCGTACCCTAAACCGAGCCCTAACCCTAACACTAACCCTAACCCTAACCCTAACCCATACCCTACGCCCTACCCGAACCCCTCCCCGAACCCGTACCCTAAGCCGTACCCTAACCCTCACCCTAACCCTAACCCTAACCCTAAGCTACCCTTGACTGCTTCTGCCTCCAATAGACTTCCTAAGCACTAGTGTTTTAAGGAACAGGTTAAAAAGAGAATCCTAATGTGATTTCTTGATAATGGGTGTGTTACTTATCTTCTCCTAGTGTCTAAATTCTTTTCGATGGCTGGACCCCCAAATAATATTCCTTTACGTGCTAAGGGGTATCTAGAGAGAGGGATAGGTTTAATAACTAACCTCACTCTATCGCGTACCCTAACCCTAACCCCTACCCTAACACTAACGCGTACCCTAATCCTAACCCGAACCCTAAACCGAGCCCTAACCCTAACACTAACCCTAACCCTAACCCAAACCCATACCCTACGCCCTACCCGAACCCCTCCCTGAACCCATACCCTAAGCCGTACCCTACCCCTCACCCTAACCCTAACCCTAACCCTAAGCTACCCTTGACTGCTTCTGCCTCCAATAGATTTCCTAAGCACTAGTGTTTTAAGGAACAGGTTAAAAAGAGAATCCTAATGTGATTTCTTGATAATGGGTGTGTTCCTTATCTTCTCCTCGTGTCTAAAATCTTCTCCATGGCTGGACACCCAAATAATATTCCTTTACGTGCTAAAGTGTATCTAGAGAGTGTGATAGGTTTAATAACTACCCTCACCCTAACACGTACCCTAACCCTAACCCCTACCATAACCTAACGCGTACCCTAATCCTAACCCGTACCCTCAACCGAGCCCTAACCCTAACACTAACCCTAACCCTAACCCTAACCCATACCATACGCCCTACCCGAACCCCTCCCCGAACCCGTACCCTAACCATACCCTAACCCTCACCCTAACCCTAACCCTAACCCTAAGCTACCCTTGACTGCTTCTGCCTCCAATAGATTTCCTAAGCACTAGTGTTTTAAGGAACAGGTTAAAAAGAGAATCCTAATGTGATTTCTTGATAATGGGTGTGTTCCTTATCTTCTCCTCGTGTCTAAACTCTTCTCCATGGCTGGACCCCCAAATAATATTCCTTTACGTGCTAAGGGGTATCTAGAGAGTGGGATAGGTTTAATAACTAACCTCACCCTATCGCGTACCCTAACCCTAACCCCTACCCTAACACTAACGCGTACCCTAATGCTAACCCGAACCCTAAACCGAGCCCTAACCCTAACACTAACCCGAACCCTAACCCTAACCCATACCCTACGCCCTACCCGAACCCCTCCCCGAACCCGTACCCTAAGCCGTACCCTAAACCTCACCCTAACCCTAACCCTAACCCTAAGCTACCCTTGACTGCTTCTGCCTCCAATAGATTTCCTAAGCACTAGTGTTTTAAGGAACAGGTTAAAAAGAGAATCCTAATGTGATTTCTTGATAATGGGTGTGTTCCTTATCTTCTCCTCGTGTCTAAACTCTTCTCCATGGCTGGACCCCTCAAATAATATTCCTTTACGTGCTAAGGGGTATCTAGAGAGTGGGATAGGTTTAATAACTACACTCACCCTAACGCGTACCCTAACCCTAACCCCTACCCTAACCCTAACGCGTACCCTAATCCTAACCCGTACCCTAAACCGAGCCCTAACCCTAACACTAACCCTAACCCTAACCCATACCCTACGCCCTACCTGAACCCCTCCCCGAACCCGTACCCTAAGCCGTACCCTAACCCTCACCCTAACCCTAACTCTAACCCTAAGCTACCCTTGACTGCTTCTGCCTCCAATAGATTTCCTAAGCACTAGTGTTTTAAGGAACAGGTTAAAAAGAGAATCCTAATGTGATTTCCTGATAATGGGTGTGTTCCTTATCTTCTCCTAGTGTCTAAACTCTTCTCCATGGCTGAACCCCAAATAATATTCCTTTACGTGCTAAGGGGTATCTAGAGAGAGGGATAGGTTTAATAACTAACCTCACTCTATCTCGTACCCTAACCCTAACCCCTACCCTAACACTAACGCGTACCCTAATCCTAACCCGAACCCTAAACCGAGCCCTAACCCTAACACTAACCCTAACCCTAACCCTAACCCATACCCTACGCCCTACCCGAACCCCTCCCCGAACCCGTACCCTAAGCCGTACCCTAACCCTCACCCTAACCCTAACCCTAACCCTAAGCTACCCTTGACTGCTTCTGCCTCCAATAGATTTCCTAAGCACTAGTGTTTTAAGGAACAGGTTAAAAAGAGAATCCTAATGTGATTTCTTGATAATGGGTGTGTTCCTTATCTTCTCCTCGTGTCTAAACTCTTCTCCATGGCTGGACCCCTCAAATAATATTCCTTTACGTGCTAAGGGGTATCTAGAGAGTGGGATAGGTTTAATAACTACACTCACCCTAACGCGTACACTAACCCTAACCCCTACCCTAACCCTAACGCGTACCCTAATCCTAACCCGTACCCTAAACCGAGCCCTAACCCTAACACTAACCCTAACCCTATCCCTAACCCATACCCTACGCCCTACCCGAACCCCTCCCCAAACCCGTACCCTAAGCCGTACCCTAACCCTCACCCTAACCCTAACTCTAACCCTAAGCTACCCTTGACTGCTTCTGCCTCCAATAGATTTCCTAAGCACTAGTGTTTTAAGGAACAGGTTAAAAAGAGAATCCTAATGTGATTTCCTGATAATGGGTGTGTTCCTTATCTTCTCCTAGTGTCTAAACTCTTCTCCATGGCTGGACCCCCAAATAATATTCCTTTACGAGCTAAGGGGTATCTAGAGAGAGGGATAGGTTTAATAACTAACCTCACTCTATCGCGTACCCTAACCCTAACCCCTACCCTAACACTAACGCGTACCCTAATCCTAACCCGAACCCTAAACCGAGCCCTAACCCTAACACTAACCCTAACCCTAACCCTAACCCATACCCTACGCCCTACCCGAACCCCTCCCCGAACCCGTACCCTAAGCCGTACCCTAACCCTCACCCTAACCCTAACCCTAACCCTAAGCTACCCTTGACTGCTTCTGCCTCCAATAGATTTCCTAAGCACTAGTGTTTTAAGGAACAGGTTAAAAAGAGAATCCTAATGTGATTTCTTGATAATGGGTGTGTTATTTATCTTCTCCTCGTGTCTAAACTCTTCTCCATGGCTGGACCCCCAAATAATATTCCTTTACGTGCTAAGGGGTATCTAGAGAGTGGGATAGGTTTAATAACTAACCTCACCCTATCGCGTACCCTAACCCTAACCCCTACCCTAACACTAACGCGTACCCTAATGCTAACCCGAACCCTAAACCGAGCCCTAACCCTAACACTAACCCTAACCCTAACCCTAACCCATACCCTACGCCCTACCCGAACCCCTCCCCGAACCCGTACCCTAAGCCGTACCCTAAACCTCACCCTAACCCTAACCCTAACCCTAAGCTACCCTTGACTGCTTCTGCCTCCAATAGATTTCCTAAGCACTAGTGTTTTAAGGAACAGGTTAAAAAGAGAATCCTAATGTGATTTCCTGATAATGGGTGTGTTCCTTATCTTCTCCTAGTGTCTAAACTCTTCTCCATGGCTGAACCCCAAATAATATTCCTTTACGTGCTAAGGGGTATCTAGAGAGAGGGATAGGTTTAATAACTAACCTCACTCTATCTCGTACCCTAACCCTAACCCCTACCCTAACACTAACGCGTACCCTAATCCTAACCCGAACCCTAAACCGAGCCCTAACCCTAACACTAACCCTAACCCTAACCCTAACCCATACCCTACGCCCTACCCGAACCCCTCCCCGAACCCGTACCCTAAGCCGTACCCTAACCCTCACCCTAACCCTAACCCTAACCCTAAGCTACCCTTGACTGCTTCTGCCTCCAATAGATTTCCTAAGCACTAGTGTTTTAAGGAACAGGTTAAAAAGAGAATCCTAATGTGATTTCTTGATAATGGGTGTGTTCCTTATCTTCTCCTCGTGTCTAAACTCTTCTCCATGGCTGGACCCCTCAAATAATATTCCTTTACGTGCTAAGGGGTATCTAGAGAGTGGGATAGGTTTAATAACTACACTCACCCTAACGCGTACACTAACCCTAACCCCTACCCTAACCCTAACGCGTACCCTAATCCTAACCCGTACCCTAAACCGAGCCCTAACCCTAACACTAACCCTAACCCTATCCCTAACCCATACCCTACGCCCTACCCGAACCCCTCCCCAAACCCGTACCCTAAGCCGTACCCTAACCCTCACCCTAACCCTAACTCTAACCCTAAGCTACCCTTGACTGCTTCTGCCTCCAATAGATTTCCTAAGCACTAGTGTTTTAAGGAACAGGTTAAAAAGAGAATCCTAATGTGATTTCTTGATAATGGGTGTGTTCCTTATCTTCTCCTCGTGTCTAAACTCTTCTCCATGGCTGGACCCCCAAATAATATTCCTTTACGTGCTAAGGGGTATCTAGAGAGAGGGATAGGTTTAATAACTAACCTCACTCTATCGCGTACCCTAACCCTAACCCCTACCCTAACACTAACGCGTACCCTAATCCTAACCCGTACCCTAAACCGAGCCCTAACCCTAACACTAACCCTAACCCTAACCCATACCCTACGCCCTACCTGAACCCCTCCCCGAACCCGTACCCTAAGCCGTACCCTAACCCTCACCCTAACCCTAACTCTAACCCTAAGCTACCCTTGACTGCTTCTGCCTCCAATAGATTCCCTAAGCACTAGTGTTTTAAGGAACAGGTTAAAAAGAGAATCCTAATGTGATTTCCTGATAATGGGTGTGTTCCTTATCTTCTCCTAGTGTCTAAACTCTTCTCCATGGCTGAACCCCAAATAATATTCCTTTACGTGCTAAGGGGTATCTAGAGAGAGGGATAGGTTTAATAACTAACCTCACTCTATCTCGTACCCTAACCCTAACCCCTACCCTAACACTAACGCGTACCCTAATCCTAACCCGAACCCTAAACCGAGCCCTAACCCTAACACTAACCCTAACCCTAACCCTAACCCATACCCTACGCCCTACCCGAACCCCTCCCCGAACCCGTACCCTAAGCCATACCCTAACCCTCACCCTAACCCTAACCCTAACCCTAAGCTACCCTTGACTGCTTCTGCCTCCAATAGATTTCCTAAGCACTAGTGTTTTAAGGAACAGGTTAAAAAGAGAATCCTAATGTGATTTCTTGATAATGGGTGTGTTCCTTATCTTCTCCTCGTGTCTAAACTCTTCTCCATGGCTGGACCCCTCAAATAATATTCCTTTACGTGCTAAGGGGTATCTAGAGAGTGGGATAGGTTTAATAACTACACTCACCCTAACGCGTACACTAACCCTAACCCCTACCCTAACCCTAACGCGTACCCTAATCCTAACCCGTACCCTAAACCGAGCCCTAACCCTAACACTAACCCTAACCCTATCCCTAACCCATACCCTACGCCCTACCCGAACCCCTCCCCAAACCCGTACCCTAAGCCGTACCCTAACCCTCACCCTAACCCTAACTCTAACCCTAAGCTACCCTTGACTGCTTCTGCCTCCAATAGATTTCCTAAGCACTAGTGTTTTAAGGAACAGGTTAAAAAGAGAATCCTAATGTGATTTCCTGATAATGGGTGTGTTCCTTATCTTCTCCTAGTGTCTAAACTCTTCTCCATGGCTGGACCCCCAAATAATATTCCTTTACGAGCTAAGGGGTATCTAGAGAGAGGGATAGGTTTAATAACTAACCTCACTCTATCGCGTACCCTAACCCTAACCCCTACCCTAACACTAACGCGTACCCTAATCCTAACCCGAACCCTAAACCGAGCCCTAACCCTAACACTAACCCTAACCCTAACCCTAACCCATACCCTACGCCCTACCCGAACCCCTCCCCGAACCCGTACCCTAAGCCGTACCCTAACCCTCACCCTAACCCTAACCCTAACCCTAAGCTACCCTTGACTGCTTCTGCCTCCAATAGATTTCCTAAGCACTAGTGTTTTAAGGAACAGGTTAAAAAGAGAATCCTAATGTGATTTCTTGATAATGGGTGTGTTCCTTATCTTCTCCTCGTGTCTAAACTCTTCTCCATGGCTGGACCCCCAAATAATATTCCTTTACGTGCTAAGGGGTATCTAGAGAGTGGGATAGGTTTAATAACTAACCTCACCCTATCGCGTACCCTAACCCTAACCCCTACCCTAACACTAACGCGTACCCTAATGCTAACCCGAACCCTAAACCGAGCCCTAACCCTAACACTAACCCTAACCCTAACCCTAACCCATACCCTACGCCCTACCCGAACCCCTCCCCGAACCCGTACCCTAAGCCGTACCCTAAACCTCACCCTAACCCTAACCCTAACCCTAAGCTACCCTTGACTGCTTCTGCCTCCAATAGATTTCCTAAGCACTAGTGTTTTAAGGAACAGGTTAAAAAGAGAATCCTAATGTGATTTCTTGATAATGGGTGTGTTCCTTATCTTCTCCTCGTGTCTAAATTCTTCTCCATGGCTGGACCCCTAAAATAATATTCCTTTACGTGCTAAGGGGTATCTAGAGAGTGGGATAGGTTTAATAACTACACTCACCCTAACGCGTACACTAACCCTAACCCCTACCCTAACCCTAACGCGTACCCTAATCCTAACCCGTACCCTAAACCGAGCCCTAACCCTAACACTAACCCTAACCCTATCCCTAACCCATACCCTACGCCCTACCCGAACCCCTCCCCAAACCCGTACCCTAAGCCGTACCCTAACCCTCACCCTAACCCTAACTCTAACCCTAAGCTACTCTTGACTGCTTCTGCCTCCAATAGATTTCCTAAGCACTAGTGTTTTAAGGAACAGGTTAAAAAGAGAATCCTAATGTGATTTCCTGATAATGGGTGTGTTCCTTATCTTCTCCTAGTGTCTAAACTCTTCTCCATGGCTGGACCCCCAAATAATATTCCTTTACGTGCTAAGGGGTATCTAGAGAGTGGGATAGGTTTAATAACTAACCTCACCCTAATGCGTACACTAACCCTATCCCTTACCCTAACCCTAACGCGTACCCTAATCCTAACCCGTACCCTAAACCGAGCCCTAACCCTAACACTAACCCTAACCCTAACCCTACCCCATACCCTACGCCCTACCCGAACCCCTCCCCGAACCCGTACCCTAAGCCATACCCTAACCCTCACCCTAACCCTAACCCTAACCCTAAGCTACCCTTGACTGCTTCTGCCTCCAATAGATTTCCTAAGCACTAGTGTTTTAAGGAACAGGTTAAAAAGAGAATCCTAATGTGATTTCTTGATAATGGGTGTGTTCCTTATCTTCTCCTCGTGTCTAAACTCTTCTCCATGGCTGGACCCCCAAATAATATTCCTTTACGTGCTAAGGGGTATCTAGAGAGTGGGATAGGTTTAATAACTAACCTCACCCTATCACGTACCCTAACCCTAACCCCTACCCTAACCCTAACGCGTACCCTAATCCTAACCCGTACCCTAAACCGAGCCCTAACCCTAACACTAACCCTAACCCTAACCCTAACCCATACCCTACGCCCTACCCGAACCCCTCCCCGAACCCGTACCCTAAGCCGTACCCTAACCCTCACCCTAACCCTAACCCTAACCCTAAGCTACCCTTGACTGCTTCTGCCTCCAATAGACTTCCTAAGCACTAGTGTTTTAAGGAACAGGTTAAAAAGAGAATCCTAATGTGATTTCTTGATAATGGGTGTGTTCCTTATCTTCTCCTAGTGTCTAAATTCTTTTCGATGGCTGGACCCCCAAATAATATTCCTTTACGTGCTAAGGGGTATCTAGAGAGAGGGATAGGTTTAATAACTAACCTCACTCTATCGCGTACCCTAACCCTAACCCCTACCCTAACACTAACGCGTACCCTAATCCTAACCCGAACCCTAAACCGAGCCCTAACCCTAACACTAACCCTAACCCTAACCCAAACCCATACCCTACGCCCTACCCGAACCCCTCCCTGAACCCATACCCTAAGCCGTACCCTACCCCTCACCCTAACCCTAAGCCTAACCCTAAGCTACCCTTGACTGCTTCTGCCTCCAATAGATTTCCTAAGCACTAGTGTTTTAAGGAACAGGTTAAAAAGAGAATCCTAATGTGATTTCTTGATAATGGGTGTGTTCCTTATCTTCTCCTCGTGTCTAAAATCTTCTCCATGGCTGGACCCCCAAATAATATTCCTTTACGTGCTAAAGTGTATCTAGAGAGTGTGATAGGTTTAATAACTACCCTCACCCTAAAACGTACCCTAACCCTAACCCCTACCATAACCTAACGCGTACCCTAATCCTAACCCGTACCCTAAACCGAGCCCTAACCCTAACACTAACCCTAACCTTAACCCTAACCCATACCATACGCCCTACCCGAACCCCTCCCCGAACCCGTACCCTAACCATACCCTAACCCTCACCCTAACCCTAACCCTAACCCTAAGCTACCCTTGACTGCTTCTGCCTCCAATAGATTTCCTAAGCACTAGTGTTTTAAGGAACAGGTTAAAAAGAGAATCCTAATGTGATTTCTTGATAATGGGTGTGTTCCTTATCTTCTCCTCGTGTCTAAACTCTTCTCCATGGCTGGACCCCCAAATAATATTCCTTTACGTGCTAAGGGGTATCTAGAGAGTGGGATAGGTTTAATAACTAACCTCACCCTATCGCGTACCCTAACCCTAACCCCTACCCTAACACTAACGCGTACCCTAATGCTAACCCGAACCCTAAACCGAGCCCTAACCCTAACACTAACCCGAACCCTAAACCTAACCCATACCCTACGCCCTACCCGAACCCCTCCCCGAACCCGTACCCTAAGCCGTACCCTAAACCTCACCCTAACCCTAACCCTAACCCTAAGCTACCCTTGACTGCTTCTGCCTCCAATAGATTTCCTAAGCACTAGTGTTTTAAGGAACAGGTTAAAAAGAGAATCCTAATGTGATTTCTTGATAATGGGTGTGTTCCTTATCTTCTCCTCGTGTCTAAACTCTTCTCCATGGCTGGACCCCTCAAATAATATTCCTTTACGTGCTAAGGGGTATCTAGAGAGTGGGATAGGTTTAATAACTACACTCACCCTAAGGCGTACCTTAACCCTAACCCCTACCCTAACCCTAACGCGTACCCTAATCCTAACCCGTACCCTAAACCGAGCCCTAACCCTAACACTAACCCTAACCCTAACCCATACCCTACGCCCTACCCGAACCCCTCCCCGAACCCGTACCCTAAGCCGTACCCTAACCCTCACCCTAACCCTAACTCTAACCCTAAGCTACCCTTGACTGCTTCTGCCTCCAATAGATTTCCTAAGCACTAGTGTTTTAAGGAACAGGTTAAAAAGAGAATCCTAATGTGATTTCCTGATAATGGGTGTGTTCCTTATCTTCTCCTAGTGTCTAAACTCTTCTCCATGGCTGGACCCCCAAATAATATTCCTTTACGTGCTAAGGGGTATCTAGAGAGAGGGATAGGTTTAATAACTAACCTCACTCTATCGCGTACCCTAACCCTAACCCCTACCCTAACACTAACGCGTACCCTAATCCTAACCCGAACCCTAAACCGAGCCCTAACCCTAACACTAACCCTAACCCTAACCCTAACCCATACCCTACGCCCTACCCGAACCCCTCCCCGAACCCGTACCCTAAGCCGTACCCTAACCCTCACCCTAACCCTAACCCTAACCCTAAGCTACCCTTGACTGCTTCTGCCTCCAATAGATTTCCTAAGCACTAGTGTTTTAAGGAACAGGTTAAAAAGAGAATCCTAATGTGATTTCTTGATAATGGGTGTGTTCCTTATCTTCTCCTCGTGTCTAAACTCTTCTCCATGGCTGGACCCCTCAAATAATATTCCTTTACGTGCTAAGGGGTATTTAGAGAGTGGGATAGGTTTAATAACTACACTCACCCTAACGCGTACACTAACCCTAACCCCTAACCTAACCCTAACGCGTACCCTAATCCTAACCCGTACCCTAAACCGAGCCCTAACCCTAACACTAACCCTAACCCTATCCCTAACCCATACCCTACGCCCTACCCGAACCCCTCCCCAAACCCGTACCCTAAGCCGTACCCTAACCCTCACCCTAACCCTAACTCTAACCCTAAGCTACCCTTGACTGCTTCTGCCTCCAATAGATTTCCTAAGCACTAGTGTTTTAAGGAACAGGTTAAAAAGAGAATCCTAATGTGATTTCCTGATAATGGGTGTGTTCCTTATCTTCTCCTAGTGTCTAAACTCTTCTCCATGGCTGGACCCCCAAATAATATTCCTTTACGTGCTAAGGGGTATCTAGAGAGTGGGATAGGTTTAATAACTAACCTCACCCTAATGCGTACACTAACCCTATCCCTTACCCTAACCCTAACGCGTACCCTAATCCTAACCCGTACCCTAAACCGAGCCCTAAACCTAACACTAACCCTAACCCTAACCCTACCCCATACCCTACGCCCTACCCGAACCCCTCCCCGAACCCGTACCCTAAGCCATACCCTAACCCTCACCCTAACCCTAACCCTAACCCTAAGCTACCCTTGACTGCTTCTGCCTCCAATAGATTTCCTAAGCACTAGTGTTTTAAGGAACAGGTTAAAAAGAGAATCCTAATGTGATTTCTTGATAATGGGTGTGTTCCTTATCTTCTCCTCGTGTCTAAACTCTTCTCCATGGCTGGACCCCCAAATAATATTCCTTTACGTGCTAAGGGGTATCTAGAGAGTGGGATAGGTTTAATAACTAACCTCACCCTATCACGTACCCTAACCCTAACCCCTACCCTAACCCTAACGCGTACCCTAATCCTAACCCGTACCCTAAACCGAGCCCTAACCCTAACACTAACCCTAACCCTAACCCTAACCCATACCCTACGCCCTACCCGAACCCCTCCCCGAACCCGTACCCTAAGCCCTACCCTAACCCTCACCCTAACCCTAACCCTAACCCTAAGCTACCCTTGACTGCTTCTGCCTCCAATAGACTTCCTAAGCACTAGTGTTTTAAGGAACAGTTTAAAAAGAGAATCCTAATGTGATTTCTTGATAATGGGTGTGTTCCTTATCTTCTCCTAGTGTCTAAATTCTTTTCCATGGATGGACCCCCAAATAATATTCCTTTACGTGCTAAGGGGTATCTAGAGAGAGGGATAGGTTTAATAACTAACCTCACTCTATCGCGTACCCTAACCCTAACCCCTACCCTAACACTAACGCGTACCCTAATCCTAACCCGAACCCTAAACCGAGCCCTAACCCTAACACTAACCCTAACCCTAACCCAAACCCATACCCTACGCCCTACCCGAACCCCTCCCTGAACCCATACCCTAAGCCGTACCCTACCCCTCACCCTAACCCTAACCCTAACCCTAAGCTACCCTTGACTGCTTCTGCCTCCAATAGATTTCCTAAGCACTAGTGTTTTAAGGAACAGGTTAAAAAGAGAATCCTAATGTGATTTCTTGATAATGGGTGTGTTCCTTATCTTCTCCTCGTGTCTAAAATCTTCTCCATGGCTGGACCCCCAAATAATATTCCTTTACGTGCTAAAGTGTATCTAGAGAGTGTGATAGGTTTAATAACTACCCTCACCCTAAAACGTACCCTAACCCTAACCCCTACCATAACCTAACGCGTACCCTAATCCTAACCCGTACCCTAAACCGAGCCCTAACCCTAACACTAACCCTAACCTTAACCCTAACCCATACCATACGCCCTACCCGAACCCCTCCCCGAACCCGTACCCTAACCATACCCTAACCCTCACCCTAACCCTAACCCTAACCCTAAGCTACCCTTGACTGCTTCTGCCTCCAATAGATTTCCTAAGCACTAGTGTTTTAAGGAACAGGTTAAAAAGAGAATCCTAATGTGATTTCTTGATAATGGGTGTGTTCCTTATCTTCTCCTCGTGTCTAAACTCTTCTCCATGGCTGGACCCCCAAATAATATTCCTTTACGTGCTAAGGGGTATCTAGAGAGTGGGATAGGTTTAATAACTAACCTCACCCTATCGCGTACCCTAACCCTAACCCCTACCCTAACACTAACGCGTACCCTAATGCTAACCCGAACCCTAAACCGAGCCCTAACCCTAACACTAACCCGAACCCTAAACCTAACCCATACCCTACGCCCTACCCGAACCCCTCCCCGAACCCGTACCCTAAGCCGTACCCTAAACCTCACCCTAACCCTAACCCTAACCCTAAGCTACCCTTGACTGCTTCTGCCTCCAATAGATTTCCTAAGCACTAGTGTTTTAAGGAACAGGTTAAAAAGAGAATCCTAATGTGATTTCTTGATAATGGGTGTGTTCCTTATCTTCTCCTCGTGTCTAAACTCTTCTCCATGGCTGGACCCCTCAAATAATATTCCTTTACGTGCTAAGGGGTATCTAGAGAGTGGGATAGGTTTAATAACTACACTCACCCTAAGGCGTACCTTAACCCTAACCCCTACCCTAACCCTAACGCGTACCCTAATCCTAACCCGTACCCTAAACCGAGCCCTAACCCTAACACTAACCCTAACCCTAACCCATACCCTACGCCCTACCCGAACCCCTCCCCGAACCCGTACCCTAAGCCGTACCCTAACCCTCACCCTAACCCTAACTCTAACCCTAAGCTACCCTTGACTGCTTCTGCCTCCAATAGATTTCCTAAGCACTAGTGTTTTAAGGAACAGGTTAAAAAGAGAATCCTAATGTGATTTCCTGATAATGGGTGTGTTCCTTATCTTCTCCTAGTGTCTAAACTCTTCTCCATGGCTGGACCCCCAAATAATATTCCTTTACGTGCTAAGGGGTATCTAGAGAGAGGGATAGGTTTAATAACTAACCTCACTCTATCGCGTACCCTAACCCTAACCCCTACCCTAACACTAACGCGTACCCTAATCCTAACCCGAACCCTAAACCGAGCCCTAACCCTAACACTAACCCTAACCCTAACCCTAACCCATACCCTACGCCCTACCCGAACCCCTCCCCGAACCCGTACCCTAAGCCGTACCCTAACCCTCACCCTAACCCTAACCCTAACCCTAAGCTACCCTTGACTGCTTCTGCCTCCAATAGATTTCCTAAGCACTAGTGTTTTAAGGAACAGGTTAAAAAGAGAATCCTAATGTGATTTCTTGATAATGGGTGTGTTCCTTATCTTCTCCTCGTGTCTAAACTCTTCTCCATGGCTGGACCCCTCAAATAATATTCCTTTACGTGCTAAGGGGTATCTAGAGAGTGGGATAGGTTTAATAACTACACTCACCCTAACGCGTACACTAACCCTAACCCCTAACCTAACCCTAACGCGTACCCTAATCCTAACCCGTACCCTAAACCGAGCCCTAACCCTAACACTAACCCTAACCCTATCCCTAACCCATACCCTACGCCCTACCCGAACCCCTCCCCAAACCCGTACCCTAAGCCGTACCCTAACCCTCACCCTAACCCTAACTCTAACCCTAAGCTACCCTTGACTGCTTCTGCCTCCAATAGATTTCCTAAGCACTAGTGTTTTAAGGAACAGGTTAAAAAGAGAATCCTAATGTGATTTCCTGATAATGGGTGTGTTCCTTATCTTCTCCTAGTGTCTAAACTCTTCTCCATGGCTGGACCCCCAAATAATATTCCTTTACGTGCTAAGGGGTATCTAGAGAGTGGGATAGGTTTAATAACTAACCTCACCCTAATGCGTACACTAACCCTATCCCTTACCCTAACCCTAACGCGTACCCTAATCCTAACCCGTACCCTAAACCGAGCCCTAAACCTAACACTAACCCTAACCCTAACCCTACCCCATACCCTACGCCCTACCCGAACCCCTCCCTGAACCCGTACCCTAAGCCATACCCTAACCCTCACCCTAACCCTAACCCTAACCCTAAGCTACCCTTGACTGCTTCTGCCTCCAATAGATTTCCTAAGCACTAGTGTTTTAAGGAACAGGTTAAAAAGAGAATCCTAATGTGATTTCTTGATAATGGGTGTGTTCCTTATCTTCTCCTCGTGTCTAAACTCTTCTCCATGGCTGGACCCCCAAATAATATTCCTTTACGTGCTAAGGGGTATCTAGAGAGTGGGATAGGTTTAATAACTAACCTCACCCTATCACGTACCCTAACCCTAACCCCTACCCTAACCCTAACGCGTACCCTAATCCTAACCCGTACCCTAAACCGAGCCCTAACCCTAACACTAACCCTAACCCTAACCCTAACCCATACCCTACGCCCTACCCGAACCCCTCCCCGAACCCGTACCCTAAGCCGTACCCTAACCCTCACCCTAACCCTAACCCTAACCCTAATCTACCCTTGACTGCTTCTGCCTCCAATAGACTTCCTAAGCACTAGTGTTTTAAGGAACAGGTTAAAAAGAGAATCCTAATGTGATTTCTTGATAATGGGTGTGTTCCTTATCTTCTCCTAGTGTCTAAATTCTTTTCCATGGCTGGACCCCCAAATAATATTCCTTTACGTGCTAAGGGGTATCTAGAGAGAGGGATAGGTTTAATAACTAACCTCACTCTATCGCGTACCCTAACCCTAACCCCTACCCTAACACTAACGCGTACCCTAATCCTAACCCGAACCCTAAACCGAGCCCTAACCCTAACACTAACCCTAACCCTAACCCAAACCCATACCCTACGCCCTACCCGAACCCCTCCCTGAACCCATACCCTAAGCCGTACCCTACCCCTCACCCTAACCCTAACCCTAACCCTAAGCTACCCTTGACTGCTTCTGCCTCCAATAGATTTCCTAAGCACTAGTGTTTTAAGGAACAGGTTAAAAAGAGAATCCTAATGTGATTTCTTGATAATGGGTGTGTTTCTTATCTTCTCCTCGTGTCTAAAATCTTCTCCATGGCTGGACCCCCATATAATATTCCTTTACGTGCTAAAGTGTATCTAGAGAGTGTGATAGGTTTAATAACTACCCTCACCCTAACACGTACCCTAACCCTAACCCCTACCATAACCTAACGCGTACCCTAATCCTAACCCGTACCCTAAACCGAGACCTAACCCTAACACTAACCCTAACCCTAACCCTAACCCATACCATACGCCCTACCCGAACCCCTCCCCGAACCCGTACCCTAACCATACCCTAACCCTCACCCTAACCCTAACCCTAACCCTAAGCTACCCTTGACTGCTTCTGCCTCCAATAGATTTCCTAAGCACTAGTGTTTTAAGGAACAGGTTAAAAAGAGAATCCTAATGTGATTTCTTGATAATGGGTGTGTTCCTTATCTTCTCCTCGTGTCTAAACTCTTCTCCATGGCTGGACCCCCAAATAATATTCCTTTACGTGCTAAGGGGTATCTAGAGAGTGGGATAGGTTTAATAACTAACCTCACCCTATCGCGTACCCTAACCCTAACCCCTACCCTAACACTAACGCGTACCCTAATGCTAACCCGAACCCTAAACCGAGCCCTAACCCTAACACTAACCCGAAAACTAACCATAACCCATACCCTACGCCCTACCCGAACCCCTCCCCGAACCCGTACCCTAAGCCGTACCCTAAACCTCACCCTAACCCTAACCCTAACCCTAAGCTACCCTTGACTGCTTCTGCCTCCAATAGATTTCCTAAGCACTAGTGTTTTAAGGAACAGGTTAAAAAGAGAATCCTAATGTGATTTCTTGATAATGGGTGTGTTCCTTATCTTCTCCTCGTGTCTAAACTCTTCTCCATGGCTGGACCCCTCAAATAATATTCCTTTACGTGCTAAGGGGTATCTAGAGAGTGGGATAGGTTTAATAACTACACTCACCCTAACGCGTACCCTAACCCTAACCCCTACCCTAACCCTAACGCGTACCCTAATCCTAACCCGTACCCTAAACCGAGCCCTAACCCTAACACTAACCCTAACCCTATCCCTAACCCATACCCTACGCCCTACCCGAACCCCTCCCCAAACCCGTACCCTAAGCCGTACCCTAACCCTCACCCTAACCCTAACTCTAACCCTAAGCTACCCTTGACTGCTTCTGCCTCCAATAGATTTCCTAAGCACTAGTGTTTTAAGGAACAGGTTAAAAAGAGAATCCTAATGTGATTTCCTGATAATGGGTGTGTTCCTTATCTTCTCCTAGTGTCTAAACTCTTCTCCATGGCTGGACCCCCAAATAATATTCCTTTACGTGCTAAGGGGTATCTAGAGAGTGGGATAGGTTTAATAACTAACCTCACCCTAATGCGTACACTAACCCTATCCCTTACCCTAACCCTAACGCGTACCCTAATCCTAACCCGTACCCTAAACCGAGCCCTAACCCTAACACTAACCCTAACCCTAACCCTACCCCATACCCTACGCCCTACCCGAACCCCTCCCCGAACCCGTACCCTAAGCCATACCCTAACCCTCACCCTAACCCTAACCCTAACCCTAAGCTACCCTTGACTGCTTCTGCCTCCAATAGATTTCCTAAGCACTAGTGTTTTAAGGAACAGGTTAAAAAGAGAATCCTAATGTGATTTCTTGATAATGGGTGTGTTCCTTATCTTCTCCTCGTGTCTAAACTCTTCTCCATGGCTGGACCCCCAAATAATATTCCTTTACGTGCTAAGGGGTATCTAGAGAGTGGGATAGGTTTAATAACTAACCTCACCCTATCACGTACCCTAACCCTAACCCCTACCCTAACCCTAACGCGTACCCTAATCCTAACCCGTACCCTAAACCGAGCCCTAACCCTAACACTAACCCTAACCCTAACCCTAACCCATACCCTACGCCCTACCCGAACCCCTCCCCGAACCCGTACCCTAAGCCGTACCCTAACCCTCACCCTAACCCTAACCCTAACCCTAAGCTACCCTTGACTGCTTCTGCCTCCAATAGACTTCCTAAGCACTAGTGTTTTAAGGAACAGGTTAAAAAGAGAATCCTAATGTGATTTCTTGATAATGGGTGTGTTCCTTATCTTCTCCTAGTGTCTAAATTCTTTTCGATGGCTGGACCCCCAAATAATATTCCTTTACGTGCTAAGGGGTATCTAGAGAGAGGGATAGGTTTAATAACTAACCTCACTCTATCGCGTACCCTAACCCTAACCCCTACCCTAACACTAACGCGTACCCTAATCCTAACCCGAACCCTAAACCGAGCCCTAACCCTAACACTAACCCTAACCCTAACTCAAACCCATACCCTACGCCCTACCCGAACCCCTCCCTGAACCCATACCCTAAGCCGTACCCTACCCCTCACCCTAACCCTAACCCTAACCCTAAGCTACCCTTGACTGCTTCTGCCTCCAATAGATTTCCTAAGCACTAGTGTTTTAAGGAACAGGTTAAAAAGAGAATCCTAATGTGATTTCTTGATAATGGTGTGTTCCTTATCTTCTCCTCGTGTCTAAAATCTTCTCCATGGCTGGACCCCCAAATAATATTCCTTTACGTGCTAAAGTGTATCTAGAGAGTGTGATAGGTTTAATAACTACCCTCACCCTAAAACGTACCCTAACCCTAACCCCTACCATAACCTAACGCGTACCCTAATCCTAACCCGTACCCTAAACCGAGCCCTAACCCTAACACTAACCCTAACCTTAACCCTAACCCATACCATACGCCCTACCCGAACCCCTCCCCGAACCCGTACCCTAACCATACCCTAACCCTCACCCTAACCCTAACCCTAACCCTAAGCTACCCTTGACTGCTTCTGCCTCCAATAGATTTCCTAAGCACTAGTGTTTTAAGGAACAGGTTAAAAAGAGAATCCTAATGTGATTTCTTGATAATGGGTGTGTTCCTTATCTTCTCCTCGTGTCTAAACTCTTCTCCATGGCTGGACCCCCAAATAATATTCCTTTACGTGCTAAGGGGTATCTAGAGAGTGGGATAGGTTTAATAACTAACCTCACCCTATCGCGTACCCTAACCCTAACCCCTACCCTAACACTAACGCGTACCCTAATGCTAACCCGAACCCTAAACCGAGCCCTAACCCTAACACTAACCCGAACCCTAAACCTAACCCATACCCTACGCCCTACCCGAACCCCTCCCCGAACCCGTACCCTAAGCCGTAACCTAAACCTCACCCTAACCCTAACCCTAACCCTAAGCTACCCTTGACTGCTTCTGCCTCCAATAGATTTCCTAAGCACTAGTGTTTTAAGGAACAGGTTAAAAAGAGAATCCTAATGTGATTTCTTGATAAAGGGTGTGTTCCTTATCTTCTCCTCGTGTCTAAACTCTTCTCCATGGCTGGACCCCTCAAATAATATTCCTTTACGTGCTAAGGGGTATCTAGAGAGTGGGATAGGTTTAATAACTACACTCACCCTAAGGCGTACCCTAACCCTAACCCCTACCCTAACCCTAACGCGTACCCTAATCCTAACCCGTACCCTAAACCGAGCCCTAACCCTAACACTAACCCTAACCCTAACCCATACCCTACGCCCTACCCGAACCCCTCCCCGAACCCGTACCCTAAGCCGTACCCTAACCCTCACCCTAACCCTAACTCTAACCCTAAGCTACCCTTGACTGCTTCTGCCTCCAATAGATTTCCTAAGCACTAGTGTTTTAAGGAACAGGTTAAAAAGAGAATCCTAATGTGATTTCCTGATAATGGGTGTGTTCCTTATCTTCTCCTAGTGTCTAAACTCTTCTCCATGGCTGGACCCCCAAATAATATTCCTTTACGTGCTAAGGGGTATCTAGAGAGAGGGATAGGTTTAATAACTAACCTCACTCTATCGCGTACCCTAACCCTAACCCCTACCCTAACACTAACGCGTACCCTAATCCTAACCCGAACCCTAAACCGAGCCCTAACCCTAACACTAACCCTAACCCTAACCCTAACCCATACCCTACGCCCTACCCGAACCCCTCCCCGAACCCGTACCCTAAGCCGTACCCTAACCCTCACCCTAACCCTAACCCTAACCCTAAGCTACCCTTGACTGCTTCTGCCTCCAATAGATTTCCTAAGCACTAGTGTTTTAAGGAACAGGTTAAAAAGAGAATCCTAATGTGATTTCTTGATAATGGGTGTGTTCCTTATCTTCTCCTCGTGTCTAAACTCTTCTCCATGGCTGGACCCCTCAAATAATATTCCTTTACGTGCTAAGGGGTATCTAGAGAGTGGGATAGGTTTAATAACTACACTCACCCTAACGCGTACACTAACCCTAACCCCTAACCTAACCCTAACGCGTACCCTAATCCTAACCCGTACCCTAAACCGAGCCCTAACCCTAACACTAACCCTAACCCTATCCCTAACCCATACCCTACGCCCTACCCGAACCCCTCCCCAAACCCGTACCCTAAGCCGTACCCTAACCCTCACCCTAACCCTAACTCTAACCCTAAGCTACCCTTGACTGCTTCTGCCTCCAATAGATTTCCTAAGCACTAGTGTTTTAAGGAACAGGTTAAAAAGAGAATCCTAATGTGATTTCCTGATAATGGGTGTGTTCCTTATCTTCTCCTAGTGTCTAAACTCTTCTCCATGGCTGGACCCCCAAATAATATTCCTTTACGTGCTAAGGGGTATCTAGAGAGTGGGATAGGTTTAATAACTAACCTCACCCTAATGCGTACACTAACCCTATCCCTTACCCTAACCCTAACGCGTACCCTAATCCTAACCCGTACCCTAAACCGAGCCCTAAACCTAACACTAACCCTAACCCTAACCCTACCCCATACCCTACGCCCTACCCGAACCCCTCCCCGAACCCGTACCCTAAGCCATACCCTAACCCTCACCCTAACCCTAACCCTAACCCTAAGCTACCCTTGACTGCTTCTGCCTCCAATAGATTTCCTAAGCACTAGTGTTTTAAGGAACAGGTTAAAAAGAGAATCCTAATGTGATTTCTTGATAATGGGTGTGTTCCTTATCTTCTCCTCGTGTCTAAACTCTTCTCCATGGCTGGACCCCCAAATAATATTCCTTTACGTGCTAAGGGGTATCTAGAGAGTGGGATAGGTTTAATAACTAACCTCACCCTATCACGTACCCTAACCCTAACCCCTACCCTAACCCTAACGCGTACCCTAATCCTAACCCGTACCCTAAACCGAGCCCTAACCCTAACACTAACCCTAACCCTAACCCTAACCCATACCCTACGCCCTACCCGAACCCCTCCCCGAACCCGTACCCTAAGCCGTACCCTAACCCTCACCCTAACCCTAACCCTAACCCTAAGCTACCCTTGACTGCTTCTGCCTCCAATAGACTTCCTAAGCACTAGTGTTTTAAGGAACAGGTTAAAAAGAGAATCCTAATGTGATTTCTTGATAATGGGTGTGTTCCTTATCTTCTCCTAGTGTCTAAATTCTTTTCCATGGCTGGACCCCCAAATAATATTCCTTTACGTGCTAAGGGGTATCTAGAGAGAGGGATAGGTTTAATAACTAACCTCACTCTATCGCGTACCCTAACCCTAACCCCTACCCTAACACTAACGCGTACCCTAATCCTAACCCGAACCCTAAACCGAGCCCTAACCCTAACACTAACCCTAACCCTAACCCAAACCCATACCCTACGCCCTACCCGAACCCCTCCCTGAACCCATACCCTAAGCCGTACCCTACCCCTCACCCTAACCCTAACCCTAACCCTAAGCTACCCTTGACTGCTTCTGCCTCCAATAGATTTCCTAAGCACTAGTGTTTTAAGGAACAGGTTAAAAAGAGAATCCTAATGTGATTTCTTGATAATGGGTGTGTTTCTTATCTTCTCCTCGTGTCTAAAATCTTCTCCATGGCTGGACCCCCAAATAATATTCCTTTACGTGCTAAAGTGTATCTAGAGAGTGTGATAGGTTTAATAACTACCCTCACCCTAACACGTACCCTAACCCTAACCCCTACCATAACCTAACGCGTACCCTAATCCTAACCCGTACCCTAAACCGAGACCTAACCCTAACACTAACCCTAACCCTAACCCTAACCCATACCATACGCCCTACCCGAACCCCTCCCCGAACCCGTACCCTAACCATACCCTAACCCTCACCCTAACCCTAACCCTAACCCTAAGCTACCCTTGACTGCTTCTGCCTCCAATATATTTCCTAAGCACTAGTGTTTTAAGGAACAGGTTAAAAAGAGAATCCTAATGTGATTTCTTGATAATGGGTGTGTTCCTTATCTTCTCCTCGTGTCTAAACTCTTCTCCATGGCTGGACCCCCAAATAATATTCCTTTACGTGCTAAGGGGTATCTAGAGAGTGGGATAGGTTTAATAACTAACCTCACCCTATCGCGTACCCTAACCCTAACCCCTACCCTAACACTAACGCGTACCCTAATGCTAACCCGAACCCTAAACCGAGCCCTAACCCTAACACTAACCCGAACCCTAACCCTAACCCATACCCTACGCCCTACCCGAACCCCTCCCCGAACCCGTACCCTAAGCCGTACCCTAAACCTCACCCTAACCCTAACCCTAACCCTAAGCTACCCTTGACTGCTTCTGCCTCCAATAGATTTCCTAAGCACTAGTGTTTTAAGGAACAGGTTAAAAAGAGAATCCTAATGTGATTTCCTGATAATGGGTGTGTTCCTTTTCTTCTCCTCGTGTCTAAACTCTTCTCCATGGCTGGACCCCCAAATAATATTCCTTTACGTGCTAAGGGGTATCTAGAGAGCGGGATAGGTTTAATAACTAACCTCACTCTATCGCGTACCCTAACCCTAACCCCTACCCTAACACTAACGCGTACCCTAATCCTAACCCGAACCCTAAACCGAGCCCTAACCCTAACACTAACCCTAACCCTAACCCTAACCCATACCCTACGCCCTACCCGAACCCCTCCCCGAACCCGTACCCTAAGCCGTACCCTACCCCTCACCCTAACCCTAACCCTAACCCTAAGCTACCCTTGACTGCTTTTGCCTCCAATAGATTTCCTAAGCACTAGTGTTTTAAGGAACAGGTTAAAAAGAGAATCCTAATGTGATTTCTTGATAATGGGTGTGTTCCTTATCTTCTCCTCGTGTCTAAACTCTTCTCCATGGCTGGACCCCTCAAATAATATTCCTTTACGTGCTAAGGGGTATCTAGAGATTGGGATAGGTTTAATAACTACACTCACCCTAACGCGTACACTAACCCTAACCCCTACCCTAACCCTAACGCGTACCCTAATCCTAACCCGTACCCTAAACCGAGCCCTAACCCTAACACTAACCCTAACCCTATCCCTAACCCATACCCTACGCCCTACCCGAACCCCTCCCCAAACCCGTACCCTAAGCCGTACCCTAACCCTCACTCTAACCCTAAGCTACCCTTGACTGCTTCTGCCTCCAATAGATTTCCTAAGCACTAGTGTTTTAAGGAACAGGTTAAAAAGAGAATCCTAATGTGATTTCCTGATAATGGGTGTGTTCCTTATCTTCTCCTAGTGTCTAAACTCTTCTCCATGGCTGGACCCCCAAATAATATTCCTTTACGTGCTAAGGGGTATCTAGAGAGTGGGATAGGTTTAATAACTAACCTCACCCTAATGCGTACACTAACCCTATCCCTTACCCTAACCCTAACGCGTACCCTAATCCTAACCCGTACCCTAAACCGAGCCCTAACCCTAACACTAACCCTAACCCTAACCCTAACCCATACCCTACGCCCTACCCGAACCCCTCCCCGAACCCGTACCCTAAGCCATACCCCAACCCTCACCCTAACCCTAACCCTAACCCTAAGCTACCCTTGACTGCTTCTGCCTCCAATAGATTTCCTAAGCACTAGTGTTTTAAGGAACAGGTTAAAAAGAGAATGCTAATGTGATTTCTTGATAATGGGTGTGTTCCTTATCTTCTCCTCGTGTCTAAACTCTTCTCCATGGCTGGACGCCCAAATAACATTCCTTTACGTGCTAAGGGGTATCTAGAGAGTGGGATAGGTTTAATAACTAACCTCACCCTATCACGTACCCTAACCCTAACCCCTACCCTAAACCTAACGCGTACCCTAATCCTAACCCGTACCCTAAACCGAGCCCTAACCCTAACACTAACCCTAACCCTAACCCTAACCCATACCCTACGCCCTACCCGAACCCCTCCCCGAACCCGTACCCTAAGCCGTACCCTAACCCTCACCCTAACCCTAACCCTAACCCTAAGCTACCCTTGACTGCTTCTGCCTCCAATAGACTTCCTAAGCACTAGTGTTTTAAGGAACAGGTTAAAAAGAGAATCCTAATGTGATTTCTTGATAATGGGTGTGTTCCTTATCTTCTCCTAGTGTCTAAATTCTTTTCCATGGCTGGACCCCCAAATAATATTCCTTTACGTGCTAAGGGGTATCTAGAGAGAGGGATAGGTTTAATAACTAACCTCACTCTATCGCGTACCCTAACCCTAACCCCTACCCTAACACTAACGCGTACCCTAATCCTAACCCGAACCCTAAACCGAGCCCTAACCCTAACACTAACCCTAACCCTAACCCAAACCCATACCCTACGCCCTACCCGAACCCCTCCCTGAACCCATACCCTAAGCCGTACCCTACCCCTCACCCTAACCCTAACCCTAACCCTAAGCTACCCTTGACGGCTTCTGCCTCCAATAGATTTCCTAAGCACTAGTGTTTTAAGGAACAGGTTAAAAAGAGAATCCTAATGTGATTTCTTGATAATGGGTGTGTTCCTTATCTTCTCCTCGTGTCTAAAATCTTCTCCATGGCTGGACCCCCAAATAATATTCCTTTACGTGCTAAAGTGTATCTAGAGAGTGTGATAGGTTTAATAACTACCCTCACCCTAACACGTACCCTAACCCTAACCCCTACCATAACCTAATGCGTACACTAATCCTAACCCGTACCCTAAACCGAGCCCTAACCCTAACACTAACCCTAACCCTAACACTAACCCATACCCTACGCCCTACCAGAACCCCTCCCCGAACCCGTACCCTAAGCCATACCCTAACCCTCACCCTAACCCTAACCCTAACCCTAAGCTACCCTTGACTGCTTCTGCCTCCAATAGATTTCCTAAGCACTAGTGTTTTAAGGAACAGGTTAAAAAGAGAATCCAAATGTGATTTCGTGATAATGGGTGTGTTCCTTATCGTCTCCTAGTGTCTAAACTCTTCTCCATGGCTGGATCCCCAAATAATATTACTTTACGTGCTAAGGGGTATCTAGAGAGTGGGATAGGTTTAATAACTACCCTCACCCTAATGCATACACTAACCCTAACCCCTACCCTAACCCTAACGCGTACCCTAATCCTAACCCATAACCTAAACCGAGCCCTAACCCTAACACTAGCCCTAACCCTAACCCTAACACATACCCTACGCCCTACACGAACCCCTCCCCGAACCCGTAACCTAAGCCGTACCCTAACCCTCACCCTAACCCTATCCCTAACCCTAAGCTACCCTTGACTGCTTCTGCCTCCAATAGATTTCCTAAGCACTAGTGTTTTAAGGAACAGGTTAAAAAGAGAATCCTAATGTGATTTCTTGATAATGGGTGTGTTCCTTATCTTCTCCTAGTGTCTAAACTCTTCTCCATGGCTGGACCCCCAAATAATATTCCTTTACGTTCTAAGGGGTATCTAGAGAGTGGGATAGGTTTAATAACTACCCTCACCCTAACGCGTACACTAACCCTAACCGCTACCCTAACTGTAATGCGTACCCTAATCCTAACCCGTACCCTAAACCGAGCCCTAACCCTAACACTAACCCTAACCCTAACCCTAACCCATACCCTACGCCCTACCCGAACCCCTCCCTGAACCCGTACCCTAAGCCATACCCTACCCCTCACCCTAATCCTAACCCTAACCCTAAGCTACCCTTGACGGCTTCTGCCTCCAATAGATTTCCTAAGCACTAGTGTTTTAAGGAACAGGTTAAAAAGAGAATCCAAATGTGATTTCTTGATAATGGGTGTGTTCCTTATCTTCTCCTCGTGTCTAAACTCTTCTCCATGGCTGGACCCCCAAATAATATTCCTTTACGTGCTAAGGTGTATCTAGAGAGTGTGTGATAGGTTTAATAACTACCCTCACCCTAACGCGTACCCTAACCCTAACCCCTACCCAGCCCTAACCCGTACCCTAACCCTAACCCCTACCCTAACCCTAACGCATACCCTAATCCTAACCCGTACCCTAAACCGAGACCTAAACCTAACACTAACCCTAACCCAAACCCTAATCCATACCCTACGCCCTACCCGAACCCCTCCCCGAACCCATACCCTAAGCCGTACCCTAACCCTCTCCCTAACCCTAACCCTAACCCTAAGCTACCCTTGACTGCTTCTGCCTCCAATAGATTTCCTAAGCACTAGTGTTTTAAGGAACAGGTTAAAAAGTGAATCCTAATGTGATTTCGTGATAATGGGTGTGTTCCTTATCTTCTGCTAGTGTCTAAACTCTTCTCCATGGCTGGACCCCCAAATAATATTCCTTTACGTGCTAAGGGGTATCTAGAGAGTGGGATAGGTTTAATAACTAACCTCACCCTATCGCGTACCCTAACCCTAACCCCTACCCTAACCCTAACGCGTACCCTAATCCTAACCCGTACCCTAAACCGAGCCTTAATCCTAACACTAACACTAACCCTAACCCTAACCCATACCCTACGCCCTACCCGAACCCCTCCCCGAACCCATACCCTAAGCCGTACCCTAACCCTCACCCTAACCCTCACCCTAACCCTAACCCTAACCCTAAGCTACCCTTGACTGCTTCTGCCTCCAATAGATTTCCTAAGCACTAGTGTTTTAAGGAACAGGTTAAAAAGAGAATCCTAATGTGATTTCTTGATAATGGGTGTGTTCCTTATCTTCTCCTAGTGCCTAAACTCTTCTCCATGGCTGGACCCCCAAATAATATTCCTTTACGTGCTAAGGGGTATCTAGAGAGTGGGATAGGTTTAATAACTAACCTCACCCTAATGCGTACCCTAACCCTAACCCTTACCCTAACCCTAACGCGTACCCTAATCTTAACCCGTACCCTAAACCGAGCCCTAACCCTAACACTAACCCTAACCCTAACCCTAACCCATACCCTACGCCCTACCCGAACCCCTCCCTGAACCCATACCCTAAGCCGTACCCTACTCCTCACCCTAACCCTAACCCTAACCCTAAGCTACCCTTGACGGCTTCTGCCTCCAATAGATTTCCTAAGCACTAGTGTTTTAAGGAACAGGTTAAAAAGAGAATCCTAATGTGATTTCTTAATAATGGGTGTGTTCCTTATCTTCTCCTCGTGTCTAAAATCTTCTCCATGGCTGGACCCCCAAATAATATTCCTTTACGTGCTAAAGTGTATCTAGAGAGTGTGATAGGTTTAATAACTACCCTCACCCTAACACGTACCCTAACCCTAACCCCTACCATAACCTAACGCGTACACTAATCCTAAACCGTACCCTAAACCGAGCCCTAACCCTAACACTAACCCTAACCCTAACCCTAACCCATACCCTACGCCCTACCCGAAACCCTCCCTGAACCCATACCCTAAGCCGTACCCTACCCCTCACCCTAACCCTAACCCTAACCCTAAGCTACCCTTGACGGCTTCTGCCTCCAATAGATTTCCTAAGCACTAGTGTTTTAAGGAACAGGTTAAAAAGAGAATCCTAATGTGATTTCTTGATAATGGGTGTGTTCCTTATCTTCTCCTCGTGTCTAAACTCTTCTCCATGGCTGGTCCCCCAAATAATATTCCTTTACGTGCTAAGGGGTATCTAGAGAGTGGGATAGGTTTAATAACTACCCTAACCCTAATGCGTACACTAACCCTAACCCCTACCCTAACCCTAACGCGTACCCTAATCCTAACCCGTACCCTAAACCGAACCCTAACCCTAACACTAGCCCTAACCCTAACCCTAACCCTAACCCATACCCTACGCCCTACCCGAACCCCTCCCCGAACCCGTACCCTAAGCCGTACCCTACCCCTCACCCTAACCCTAACCATAACCCTAAGCTACCCTTGACGGCTTCTGCCTCCAATAGATTTCCTAAGCACTAGTGTTTTAAGGAACAAGTTAAAAAGAGAATCCTAATGTGATTTCTTGATAATGGGTGTGTTCCTTATTTTCTCCTCGTGTCTAAACTCTTCTCCATGGCTGTACCCCCAAATAATATTCCTTTACGTGCTAAGGTGTATCTAGAGAGTGTGATAGGTTTAATAACTACCCTCACCCTAACGCGTACCCTAACCCTAACCCCTACCCTAACCCTAACCCGTACCCTAACCCTAACCCCTACCCTAACCCTAACGCGTACCCTAATCCTATCCCGTACCCTAAACCGAGCCCTAACCCTAACACTAACCCTAACCCTAACCCTAATCCATACCCTACGCCCTACCCGAACCCCTCCCCGAACCCATACCCTAAGCCGTACCCTAACCCTCTCCGTAACCCTAACCCTAACCCTAAGCTACCCTTGACTGCTTCTGCCTCCAATAGATTTCCTAAGCACTAGTGTTTTAAGGAACAGGTTAAAAAGTGAATCCAAATGTGATTTCGTGATAATGGGTGTGTTCCTTATCTTCTCCTAGTGTCTAAACTCTTCTTCATGGCTGGACCCCCAAATAATATTCCTTTACGTGCTAAGGGGTATCTAGAGAGTGGGACAGGTTTAATAACTACCCTCACCCTAACGCGTACACTAACCCTAACCCCTACCCTAACCGTAATGCGTACCCTAATCCTAACCCGTACCCTAAACCGAGCCCTAACCCTAACACTAACCCTAACCCTAACCCTAACCCATACCCTACGCCCTACCCGAACCCCTCCCTGAACCCGTACCCTAAGCCGTACCCTACCCCTCACCCTAATCCTAACCCTAACCCTAAGCTCCCCTTGACGGCTTCTGCCTCCAATAGATTTCCTAAGCACTAGTGTTTTAAGGAACAGGTTAAAAAGAGAATCCTAATGTGATTTCTTGATAATGGGTGTGTTCCTTATCTTCTCCTCGTGTCTAAACTCTTCTCCATGGCTGGACCCCCAAATAATATTCCTTTACGTGCTAAGGTGTATCTAGAGAGTGTGATAGGTTTAATAACTACCCTCACCCTAACGCGTACCCTAACCCTAACCCCTACCCAGCCCTAACCCGTACCCTAACCCTAACCCCTACCCTAACCCTAACGCATACCCTAATCCTAACCCGTACCCTAAACCGAGCCCTAACCCTAACACTAACCCTAACCCTAACCCTAATCCATACCCTACGCCCTACCCGAACCCCTCCCCGAACCCATACCCTAAGCCGTACCCTAACCCTCTCCCTAACCCTAACCCTAACCCTAAGCTACCCTTGACTGCTTCTGCCTCCAATAGATTTCCTAAGCACTAGTGTTTTAAGGAACAGGTTAAAAAGTGAATCCTAATGTGATTTCGTGATAATGGGTGTGTTCCTTATCTTCTGCTAGTGTCTAAACTCTTCTCCATGGCTGGACCCCCAAATAATATTCCTTTACGTGCTAAGGGGTATCTAGAGAGTGGGATAGGTTTAATAACTACCCTCACCCTAACGCGTACCCTAACCCTAACCCCTACCCTAAACCTAACGCGTACCCTAATCTTAACCCGTACCCTAAACTGAGCCCTAACCCTAACACTAACCCTAACACTAACCCTAACCCATACCCTACGCCCTACCCGAACCCCTCCCTGAACCCGTACCCTAAGCCGTACCCTACCCCTCACCCTAACCCTAACCCTAACCCGAAGCTACCCTTGACGGCTTCTGCCTCCAATAGATTTCCTAAGCACTAGTGTTTTAAGGAACAGGTTAAAAAGAGAATCCTAATGTGATTTCTTGATAATGGGTGTGTTCCTTATCTTCTCCTCGTGTCTAAACTCTTCTCCATGGCTGGTCCCCCAAATAATATTCCTTTACGTGCTAAGGGGTATCTAGAGAGTGGGATAGGTTTAATAACTACCCTAACCCTAATGCGTACACTAACCCTAACCCCTACCCTAACCCTAACGCGTACCCTAATCCTAACCCGTACCCTAAACCGAACCCTAACCCTAACACTAGCCCTAACACTAACCCTAACCCTAACCCATACCCTACGCCCTACCCGAACCCCTCCCCGAACCCGTACCCTAAGCCGGACCCTAACCCTCACCCTAACCCTCACCCTAACCCTAAGCTACCCTTGACTGCTTCTGCCTCCAATAGACTTCCTAAGCACTAGTGTTTTAAGGAACTGGTTAAAAAGAGAATCCTAATGTGATTTCTTGATAATGGGTGTGTTCCTTATCTTCTCCTAGTGTCTAAACTCTTCTCCATGGCTGGACCCCCAAATAATATTCCTTTACGTGCTAAGGGGTATCTAGAGAGTGGGATAGGTTTAATAACTACCGTCACCCTATCGCGTACCCTAACCCTAACCCCTACCCTAACACTAACGCGTACCCTAATCCTAACCCGTACCCTAACTCGAGCCCTATCCCTAACACTAACCCTAACCCTAACCCTAACCCATACCCTACGCCCTACCCGAACCCCTCCCCGAACCCGTACCCTAAGCCGTACCCTAACCCTCACCCTAACCCTAACCCTAACCCTAAGCTACCCTTGACTGCTTCTGCCTCCAAAAGACTTCCTAAGCACTAGTGTTTTAAGGAACAGGTTAAAAAGAGAATCCTAATGTGATTTCGTGATAATGGGTGTGTTCCTTATCTTCTCCTAGTGTCTAAACTCTTCTCCATGGCTGGACCCCCAAATAATATTCCTTTATGTTCTAAGGGGTATCTAGAGAGTGGGATAGGTTTAATAACTACCCTCACCCTAACGCGTACCCTAACCCTAACCCCTACCCTAACCCTAACGCGTACCCTAATCTTAACCCGTACCCTAAACCGAGCCCTAACCCTAACACTAACCCTAACCCTAACCCATACCCTACGCCCTACCCGAACCCCTCCCTGAACCCATACCCTAAGCCGTACCCTACCCCTCACCCTAACCCTAACCCTAATCCTAAGCTACGCTTGACGGCTTCTGCCTCCAATAGATTTGCTAAGCACTAGTGTTTTAAGGAACAGGTTAAAAAGAGAATCCTAATGTGATTTCTTGATAATGGGTGTGTTCCTTATCTTCTCCTCGTGTCTAAACTCTTCTCCATGGCTGGACCCCCAAATAATATTCCTTTACGTGCTAAAGTGTATCTAGAGACTGTGATAGGTTTAATAACTAACCTCACTCTAACACGTACCCTAACCCTAACCCCTACCCTAAACCTAACGCGTACCCTAATCCTAACCCGTACCCTAAACCGAGCCCTAACTCTAACCCTAACCCTAACCCTAAACCATACCCTACGCCCTACCCGAACCCCTCCCCGAACCGGTACCCTAAGCCATACCCTAACCCTCACCCTAACCCTAACCCTAACCCTAAGCTACCCTTGACTGCTTCTGCCTCCAATAGATTTCCTAAGCACTAGAGTTTTAAGGAACAGGTTAAAAAGAGAATCCAAATGTGATTTCGTGATAATGGGTGTGTTCCTTATCTTCTCCTCCTGTCTAAACTCTTCTCCATGGCTGGACCCCCAAATAATATTCCTTTACGTGCTAAGGGGTATCTAGAGAGTGGGATAGGTTTAATAACTACCCTCACCCTAACGCGTACCCTAACCCTAACCCCTACCCTAACCCTAACGCATACCCTAATCTTCACCCGTACCCTAAACCGAGCCCTAACCCTAACACTAACCCTAACCCTAACCCTAACCCTAACCCATACCCTACGCCCTACCCGAACCCCTCCCTGAACGCGTACCCTAAGCCGTACCCTACCCCTCACCCTAACCCTAACCCTAACCCTAAGCTACCCTTGACGGCTTCTGCCTCCAATAGATTTCCTAAGCACTAGTGTTTTAAGGAACAGGTTAAAAAGTGAATCCTAATGTGATTTCTTGATAATGGTTGTGTTCCTTATCTTCTCCTCGTGTCTAAACTCTTCTCCATGGATGGACCCCCAAATAATATTCCTTTACGTGCTAAGGGGTATCTAGAGAGTGGGATAGGTTTAATAACTAACCTCACCCTATCGCGTACCCTAACCCTAACCCCTACCCTAACCCTAACGCGTACCCTAATCCTAACCCGTACCCTAAAACGAGCCCTAACCCTAACACTAACCCTAACCCTAACCCTAACCCATAACCTACGCCCTACCCGTACCCCTCCCCGAACCCGTACCCTAAGCCGTACCCTAACCCTCACCCTAACCCTAACCCTAACCCTAAGCTACCCTTGACTGCTTGTGCCTCCAATAGATTTCCTAAGCACTAGTGTTTTAAGGAACAGGTTAAAAAGAGAATGCTAATGTGATTTCTTGATAATGGGTGTGTTCCTTATCGTCTCCTCGTGTCTAAACTCTTCTCCATGGCTGGACCCCCAAATAATATTCCTTTATGTGCTAAGGGGTATCTAGAGAGTGGGATAGGTTTAATAACTACCCTCACCCTAACGCGTACCCTAACCCTAACCCCTACCCTAACCCTAACGCATACCCTAATCTTAACACGTACCCTAAACCGAGCCCTAACCCTAACACTAATCCTAACCCTAACCCTAACCGATACCCTACGCCCTACCCGAAACCCTCCCTGAACCCATACCCTAAGCCGTACCCTACCCCTCACCCTAACCCTAACCCTAACCCTAAGCTACCCTGGACGGCTTCTTCCTCCAATAGATTTCCTAAGCACTAGTGTTTTAAGGAACAGGTTAAAAAGAGAATCCTCATGTGATTTCTTGATAATGGGTGTGTTCCTTATCTTCTCCTCGTGTCTAAACTCTTCTCCATGGCTGGAACCCCAATTAATATTCCTTTACGTGCTAAGGGGTATCTAGAGAGTGGGATAGGTTTAATAACTAACCTCACCCTATCGCGTACCCTAACCCTAACCCCTACCCTAACCCTAACGCGTACCCTAATCCTAACCCGAACCCTAAACCGAGCCCTAACCCTAACACTAACCCTAACCCTAACCCTAACCCATACCCTACGCCCTACCCGAACCCGTACCCTAAGCTGTACCCTAACCCTAACCCTAACCCTAAGCTACCCTTGACTGCTTCTGCCTCCAATAGACTTCCTAAGCACTAGTGTTTTAAGGAACAGGTTAAAAAGAGAATCCTAATGTGATTTCTTGATAATGGGTGTGTTCCTTATCGTCTCCTAGTGTCTAAACTCTTCTCCATGGCTGGACCCCCAAATAATATTCCTTTACGTGCTAAGGGGTATCTAGAGAGTGGGATAGGTTTAATAACTACCCTCTCCCTAACGCGTACCCTAACCCTAACCCCTACCCTAACCCTAACGCGTACCCTAATCCTAACCCGTACCCTAAACCGAGCCCTAACCCTAACACTAACCCTAACCCTAACCCTAACCCATACCCTACGCCCTACCCGAACCCCTCCCCGAACCCGAACCCTAAGCCATACCCTAACCCTCACCCTAACCCTAACCCTAACCCTAAGCTACCCTTGACTGCTTCTGCCTCCAATAGATTTCCTAAGCACTAGTGTTTTAAGGAACAGGTTAAAAAGAGAATCCTAATGTGATTTCGTGATAATGGGTGTGTTCCTTATCTTCTGCTAGTGTCTAAACTATTCTCCATGGCTGGACCCCCAAATAATATTCCTTTACGTGCTAAGGGGTATCTAGAGAGTGTGATAGGTTTAATAACTACCCTCACCCTAATGCGTACCCTAACCCTAACCCCTACCCTATCCCTAACACATACCCTAATCTTCACCCGTACCCTAAACCGAGCCCTAACCCTAACACTAACCCTAACCCTAACCCTAACCCTAACCCATACCCTACGCCCTACCCGAACCCCTCCCTGAACGCGTACCCTAAGCCGTACCCTACCCCTCACCCTAACCCTAACCCTAACCCTAAGCTACCCTTGACGGCTTCTGCCTCCAATAGATTTCCTAAGCACTAGTGTTTTAAGGAACAGGTTAAAAAGTGAATCCTAATGTGATTTCTTGATAATGGTTGTGTTCCTTATCTTCTCCTCGTGTCTAAACTCTTCTCCATGGATGGACCCCCAAATAATATTCCTTTACGTGCTAAGGGGTATCTAGAGAGTGGGATAGGTTTAATAACTAACCTCACCCTATCGCGTACCCTAACCCTAACCCCTACCCTAACCCTAACGCGTACACTAATCCTAACCCGTACCCTAAACCGAGCCCTAACCCTAACACTAACCCTAACCCTAACCCTAACACATACCCTACGCCCTACCCGAACCCCTCCCCGAACCCGTACCCTAAGCCGTACCCTAACCCTCACCCTAACCCTAACCCTAACCCTAAGCTACCCTTGACTGCTTCTGCCTCCAATAGATTTCCTAAGCACTAGTGTTTTAAGGAACAGGTTAAAAAGAGAATCCTCATGTGATTTCTTGATAATGGGTGTGTTCCTTATCGTCTCCTCGTGTCTAAACTCTTCTCCATGGCTGGACCCCCAAATAATATTCCTTTATGTGCTAAGGGGTATCTAGAGAGTGGGATAGGTTTAATAACTACCCTCACCCTAACTCGTACCCTAACCCTAACCCCTACCCTAACCCTAACGCATACCCTAATCTTAACACGTACCCTAAACCGAGCCCTAACCCTAACACTAATCCTAACCCTAACCCTAACCGATGCCCTACGCCCTACCCGAAACCCTCCCTGAACCCATACCCTAAGCCGTACCCTACCCCTCACCCTAACCCTAACCCTAACCCTAAGCTACCCTTGACGGCTTCTGCCTCCAATAGATTTCCTAAGCACTAGTGTTTTAAGGAACAGGTTAAAAAGAGAATCCTAATGTGATTTCTTGATAATGGGTGTGTTCCTTATCTTCTCCTCGTGTCTAAACTCTTCTCCATGGCTGGAACCCCAATTAATATTCCTTTACGTGCTAAGGGGTATCTAGAGAGTGGGATAGGTTTAATAACTAACCTCACCCTATCGCGTACCCTAACCCTAACCCCTACCCTAACCCTAACGCGTACCCTAATCCTAACCCGAACCCTAAACCGAGCCCTAACCCTAACACTAACCCTAACCCTAACCCTAACCCATACCCTACGCCCTACCCGAACCCGTACCCTAAGCTGTACCCTAACCCTAACCCTAACCCTAAGCTACCCTTGACTGCTTCTGCCTCCAATAGATTTCCTAAGCACTAGTGTTTTAAGGAACAGGTTAAAAAGAGAATCCTAATGTGATTTCTTGATAATGGGTGTGTTCCTTATCTTCTCCTAGTGTCTAAACTCTTCTCCATGGCTGGACCCCCAAATAATATTCCTTTACGTGCTAAGGGGTATCTAGAGAGTGGGATAGGTTTAATAACTACCCTCACCCTAATGCGTACACTAACCCTAACCCCTACCCTAACCCTAACGCGTACCCTAATCCTAACCCGTACCCTAAACCGAGCCCTAACCCTAACACTAGCCCTAACCCTAACCCTAACCCATACCCTACGCCCTACCCGAACCCCTCCAAGAACCCGTACCCTAAGCCGTACCCTAACCCTCACCCTAACCCTAACCCTAACCCTAAGCTACCCTTGACTGCTTCTGCCTCCAATAGATTTCCTAAGCCCTAGTGTTTTAAGGAACAGGTTAAAAAGAGAATCCTAATGTGATTTCGGGATAATGGGTGTGTTCCTTATCTTCTCCTAGTGTCTAAACTCTTCTCCATGGCTGGAACCCCAAATAATATTCCTTTACGTGCTAAGGGGTATCTAGAGAGTGGGATAGGTTTAATAACTACCCTCACCCTAACGCGTACCCTAACCCTAACCCCTACCCTAAACCTAACGCGTACCCTAATCTTAACCCGTACCCTAAACTGAGCCCTAACCCTAACACTAACCCTAACCCTAACCCTAACCCATACCCTACGCCCTACCCGAACCCCTCCCTGAACCCGTACCCTAAGCCGTACCCTACCCCTCACCCTAACCCTAACCCTAACCCTAAGCTACCCTTGACGGCTTCTGCCTCCAATAGATTTCCTAAACACTAGTGTTTTAAGGAACAGGTTAAAAAGAGAATCCTAATGTGATTTCTTGATAATGGGTGTGTTCCTTATCTTCTCCTCGTGTCTAAACTCTTCTCCATGGCTGGTCCCCCAAATAATATTCCTTTACGTGCTAAGGGGTATCTAGAGAGTGGGATAGGTTTAATAACTACCCTCACCCTAATGCGTACACTAACCCTAACCCCTACCCTAACCCTAATGCGTACCCTAATCCTAACCCGTACCCTAAACCGAGCCCTAAACCTAACACTAGCCCTAACCCTAACACTAACCCATACCCTACGCCCTACCCGAACCCCTCCCCGAACCCGGACCCTAAGACGTACCCTAACCCTCACCCTAACCCTAACCCTAACCCTAAGCTACCCTTGACTGCTTCTGCCTCCAATAGATTTCCTAAGCACTAGTGTTTTAAGGAACAGGTTAAAAAGAGAATCCTAATGTGATTTCTTGATAATGGGTGTGTTCTTTATCGTCTCCTCGTGTCTAAACTCTTCTCCATGGCTGGACCCCCAAATAATATTCCTTTATGTGCTAAGGGGTATCTAGAGAGTGGGATAGGTTTAATAACTACCCTCACCCTAACGCGTACCCTAACCCTAACCCCTACCCTAACCCTAACGCATACCCTAATCTTAACACGTACCCTAAACCGAGCCCGAACCCTAACACTAATCCTAACCCTAACCCTAACCGATACCCTACGCCCTACCCGAAACCCTCCCTTAACCCATACCCTAAGCCGTACCCTACCCCTCACCCTAACCTTAACCCTAACCCTAAGCTACCATTGACGGCTTCTGCCTCCAATAGATTTCCTAAGCACTAGTGTTTTAAGGAACAGGTTAAAAAGAGAATCCTAATGTGATTTCTTGATAATGGGTGTGTTCCTTATCTTCTCCTCGTGTCTAAACTCTTCTCCATGGCTTGAACCCCAATTAATATTCCTTTACGTGCTAAGGGGTATCTAGAGAGTGGGATAGGTTTAATAACTAACCTCACCCTATCGCGTACCCTAACCCTAACCCCTACCCTAACCCTAACGCGTACCCTAATCCTAACCCGAACCCTAAAACGAGCCCTAACCCTAACACTAACCCTAACCCTAACCCTAACCCATACCCTACGCCCTACCCGAACCCCTCCCCGAACCCGTACCCTAAGCCATACCCTAACCCTCACCCTAACCCTAACCCTAACCCTAAGCTACACTTGACTGCTTCTGCCTCCAATAGATTTCCTAAGCACTAGTGTTTTAAGGAACAGGTTAAAAAGAGAATCCTAATGTGATTTCGTGATAATGGGTGTGTTCCTTATCTTCTGCTCGTGTCTAAACTCTTCTCCATGGCTGGACCCCCAAATAATATTCCTTTACGTGCTAAGGGGTATCTAGAGAGTGTGATAGTTTTAATAACTACCCTCACCCTAACGCGTACCCTAACCCTAACCCCTACCCTAACCCTAACGCATACCCTAATCTTCACCCGTACCCTAAACCGAGCCCTAACCCTAACACTAACCCTAACCCTAACCCTAACCCATACCCTACGCCCTACCCGAACCCCTCCCTGAACGCGTACCCTAAGCCGTACCCTACCCCTCACCCTAACCCTAACCCTAACCCTAAGCTACCCTTGACGGCTTCTGCCTCCAATAGATTTCCTAAGCACTAGTGTTTTAAGGAACAGGTTAAAAAGTGAATCCTAATGTGATTTCTTGATAATGGTTGTGTTCTTTATCTTCTCCTCGTGTCTAAACTCTTCTCCATGGATGGACCCCCAAATAATATTCCTTTACGTGCTAAGGGGTATCTAGAGAGTGGGATAGGTTTAATAACTAACCTCACCCTATCGCGTACCCTAACCCTAACCCCTACCCTAACCCTAACGCGTACCCTAATCCTAACCCGTACCCTAAACCGAGCCCTAACCCTAACACTAACCCTAACCCTAACCCTAACCCATACCCTACGCCCTACCCGAACCCCTCCCCGAACCCGTACCCTAAGCCGTACCCTAACCCTCACCCTAACCCTAACCCTAACCCTAAGCTACCCTTGACTGCTTCTGCCTCCAATAGATTTCCTAAGCACTAGTGTTTTAAGGAACAGGTTAAAAAGAGAATCCTAATGTGATTTCTTGATAATGGCTGTGTTCCTTATCTTCTCCTCGTGTCTAAACTCTTCTCCATGGCTGGACCCCCAAATAATATTCCTTTACGTGCTAAGGGTTATCTAGAGAGTGGGATAGGTTTAATAACTACCCTCACCCTAACGCGTACCCTAACCCTAACCCCTACCCTAACCCTAACGCATACCCTAATCTTCACCCGTACCCTAAACCGAGCCCTAACCCTAACACTAACCCTAACCCTAACCCTAACCCTAACCCATACCCTACGCCCTACCCGAACCCCTCCCTGAACGCGTACCCTAAGCCGTACCCTACCCCTCACCCTAACCCTAACCCTAACCCTAAGCTACCCTTGACGGCTTCTGCCTCCAATAGATTTCCTAAGCACTAGTGTTTTAAGGAACAGGTTAAAAAGTGAATCCTAATGTGATTTCTTGATAATGGTTGTGTTCCTTATCTTCTCCTCGTGTCTAAACTCTTCTCCATGGATGGACCCCCAAATAATATTCCTTTACGTGCTAAGGGGTATCTAGAGAGTGGGATAGGTTTAATAACTAACCTCACCCTATCGCGTACCCTAACCCTAACCCCTACACTAACCCTAACGCGTACCCTAATCCTAACCCGTACCCTAAAACGAGCCCTAACCCTAACACTAACCCTAACCCTAACCCTAACCCATACCCTACGCCCTACCCGAACCCCTCCCCGAACCCGTACCCTAAGCCGTACCCTAACCCTCACCCTAACCCTAACCCTAACCCTAAGCTACCCTTGACTGCTTGTGCCTCCAATAGATTTCCTAAGCACTAGTGTTTTAAGGAACAGGTTAAAAAGAGAATGCTAATGTGATTTCTTGATAATGGGTGTGTTCCTTATCGTCTCCTCGTGTCTAAACTCTTCTCCATGGCTGGACCCCCAAATAATATTCCTTTATGTGCTAAGGGGTATCTAGAGAGTGGGATAGGTTTAATAACTACCCTCACCCTAACGCGTACCCTAACCCTAACCCCTACCCTAACCCTAACGCATACCCTAATCTTAACACGTACCCTAAACCGAGCCCTAACCCTAACACTAATCCTAACCCTAACCCTAACCGATACCCTACGCCCTACCCGAAACCCTCCCTGAACCCATACCCTAAGCCGTACCCTACCCCTCACCCTAACCCTAACCCTAACCCTAAGCTACCCTTGACTGCTTCTGCCTCCAATAGATTTCCTAAGCACTAGTGTTTTAAGGAACAGGTTAAAAAGAGAATCCTCATGTGATTTCTTGATAATGGGTGTGTTCCTTATCTTCTCCTCGTGTCTAAACTCTTCTCCATGGCTGGAACCCCAATTAATATTCCTTTACGTGCTAAGGGGTATCTAGAGAGTGGGATAGGTTTAATAACTAACCTCACCCTATCGCGTACCCTAACCCTAACCCCTACCCTAACCCTAACGCGTACCCTAATCCTAACCCGAACCCTAAACCGAGCCCTAACCCTAACCCTAACCCTAACCCTAACCCATACCCTACGCCCTACCCGAACCCGTACCCTAAGCTGTACCCTAACCCTAACCCTAACCCTAAGCTACCCTTGACTGCTTCTGCCTCCAATAGACTTCCTAAGCACTAGTGTTTTAAGGAACAGGTTAAAAAGAGAATCCTAATGTGATTTCTTGATAATGGGTGTGTTCCTTATCGTCTCCTAGTGTCTAAACTCTTCTCCATGGCTGGACCCCCAAATAATATTCCTTTACGTGCTAAGGGGTATGTAGAGAGTGGGATAGGTTTAATAACTACCCTCACCCTATCGCGTACCCTAACCCTAACCCCTACCCTAACACTAACGCGTACCCTAATCCTAACCCGTACCCTAACCCGAGCCCTAACCCTAACACTAACCCTAACCCTAACCCTAACCCATACGCTACGCCCTACCCGAACCCCTCCCCGAAACCGTACCCTAAGCCGTACCCTAACCCTCACCCTAACCCTAACCCTAACCCTAAGCTACCCTTGACTGCTTCTGCCTCCAATAGATTTCCTAAGCACTAGTGTTTTAAGGAACAGGTTAAAAAGAGAATCCTAATGAGATTTCTTGATAATGGGTGTGTTCCTTATCTTCTCCTCGTATCTAAACTCTTCTCCATGGCTGGACCCCCAAATAATATTCCTTTACATGCTAAGGGGTATCTAGAGAGTGGGATAGGTTTAATAACTACCCTCTCCCTAACGCGTACCCTAACCCTAACCCCTACCCTAACCCTAACGCGTACCCTAATCTTAACCCTTACCCTAAACCGAGCCCTAACCCTAACACTAACCCTAACCCTAACCCTAACCCATACCCTACGCCCTACCCGAACCCCTCACCGAACCCGAACCCTAAGCCATACCCTAACCCTCACCCTAACCCTAACCCTAACCCTAAGCTACCCTTGACTGCTTCTGCCTCCAATAGATTTCCTAAGCACTAGTGTTTTAAGGAACAGGTTAAAAAGAGAATCCTAATGTGATTTCGTGATAATGGGTGTGTTCCTTATCTTCTGCTAGTGTCTAAACTCTTCTCCATGGCTGGACCCCCAAATAATATTCCTTTACGTGCTAAGGGGTATCTAGAGAGTGTGATAGGTTTAATAACTACCCTCACCCTAATGCTTACCCTAACCCTAACCCCTACCCTAACCCTAACACATACCCTAATCTTCACCCGTACCCTAAACCGAGCCCTAACCCTAACACTAACCCTAACCCTAACCCTAACCCTAACCCATACCCTACGCCCTACCCGAACCCCTCCCTGAACGCGTACCCTAAGCCGTACCCTACCCCTCACCCTAACCCTAACCCTAACCCTAAGCTACCCTTGACGGCTTCTGCCTCCAATAGATTTCCTAAGCACTAGTGTTTTAAGGAACAGGTTAAAAAGTGAATCCTAATGTGATTTCTTGATAATGGTTGTGTTCCTTATCTTCTCCTCGTGTCTAAACTCTTCTCCATGGATGGACCCCCAAATAATATTCCTTTACGTGCTAAGGGGTATCTAGAGAGTGGGATAGGTTTAATAACTAACCTCACCCTATCGCGTACCCTAACCCTAACCCCTACCCTAACCCTAACGCGTACACTAATCCTAACCCGTACCCTAAACCGAGCCCTAACAATAACACTAACCCTAACCCTAACCCTAACACATACCCTACGCCCTACCCGAACCCCTCCCCGAACCCGTACCCTAAGCCGTACCCTAACCCTCACCCTAACCCTAACCCTAACCCTAAGCTACCCTTGACTGCTTCTGCCTCCAATAGATTTCCTAAGCACTAGTGTTTTAAGGAACAGGTTAAAAAGAGAATCCTCATGTGATTTCTTGATAATGGGTGTGTTCCTTATCGTCTCCTCGTGTCTAAACTCTTCTCCATGGCTGGACCCCCAAATAATATTCCTTTATGTGCTAAGGGGTATCTAGAGAGTGGGATAGGTTTAATAACTACCCTCACCCTAACTCGTACCCTAACCCTAACCCCTACCCTAACCCTAACGCATACCCTAATCTTAACACGTACCCTAAACCGAGCCCTAACCCTAACACTAATCCTAACCCTAACCCTAACCGATACCCTACGCCCTACCCGAAACCCTCCCTGAACCCATACCCTAAGCCGTACCCTACCCCTCACCCTAACCCTAACCCTAACCCTAAGCTACCCTTGACGGCTTCTGCCTCCAATAGATTTCCTAAGCACTAGTGTTTTAAGGAACAGGTTAAAAAGAGAATCCTAATGTGATTTCTTGATAATGGGTGTGTTCCTTATCTTCTCCTCGTGTCTAAACTCTTCTCCATGGCTGGAACCCCAATTAATATTCCTTTACGTGCTAAGGGGTATCTAGAGAGTGGGATAGGTTTAATAACTAACCTCACCCTATCGCGTACCCTAACCCTAACCCCTACCCTAACCCTAACGCGTACCCTAATCCTAACCCGAACCCTAAACCGAGCCCTAACCCTAACACTAACCCTAACCCTAACCCTAACCCATACCCTACGCCCTACCCGAACCCGTACCCTAAGCTGTACCCTAACCCTAACCCTAAGCTACCCTTGACTGCTTCTGCCTCCAATAGATTTCCTAAGCACTAGTGTTTTAAGGAACAGGTTAAAAAGAGAATCCTAATGTGATTTCTTGATAATGGGTGTGTTCCTTATCTTCTCCTAGTGTCTAAACTCTTCTCCATGGCTGGACCCCCAAATAATATTCCTTTACGTGCTAAGGGGTATCTAGAGAGTGGGATAGGTTTAATAACTACCCCCACCCTAATGCGTACACTAACCCTAACCCCTACCCTAACCCTAACGCGTACCCTAATCCTAACCCGTACCCTAAACCGAGCCCTAACCCTAACACTAGCCCTAACCCTAACCCTAACCCATACCCTACGCCCTACCCGAACCCCTCCAAGAACCCGTACCCTAAGCCGTACCCTAACCCTCACCCTAACCCTAACCCTAACCCTAAGCTACCCTTGACTGCTTCTGCCTCCAATAGATTTCCTAAGCCCTAGTGTTTTAAGGAACAGGTTAAAAAGAGAATCCTAATGTGATTTCTTGATAATGGGTGTGTTCTTTATCGTCTCCTCGTGTCTAAACTCTTCTCCATGGCTGGACCCCCAAATAATATTCCTTTATGTGCTAAGGGGTATCTAGAGAGTGGGATAGGTTTAATAACTACCCTCACCCTAACGCGTACCCTAACCCTAACCCCTACCCTAACCCTAACGCATACCCTAATCTTAACACGTACCCTAAACCGAGTCCGAACCCTAACACTAATCCTAACCCTAACCCTAACCGATACCCTACGCCCTACCCGAAACCCTCCCTGAACCCATACCCTAAGCCGTACCCTACCCCTCACCCTAACCTTAACCCTAACCCTAAGCTACCATTGACGGCTTCTGCCTCCAATAGATTTCCTAAGCACTAGTGTTTTAAGGAACAGGTTAAAAAGAGAATCCTAATGTGATTTCTTGATAATGGGTGTGTTCCTTATCTTCTCCTCGTGTCTAAACTCTTCTCCATGGCTTGAACCCCAATTAATATTCCTTTACGTGCTAAGGGGTATCTAGAGAGTGGGATAGGTTTAATAACTACCCTCACCCTATCGCGTACCCTAACCCTAACCCCTACCCTAACACTAACGCGTACCCTAATCCTAACCCGTACCCTAACCCGAGCCCTAAACCTAACACTAACCCTAACCCTAACCCTAACCCATACCCTACGCCCTACCCGAACCCCTGCCCGAACCCGTACCCTAAGCCGTACCCTAACCCTCACCCTAACCCTAACCCTAACCCTAAGCTACCCTTGACTGCTTCTGCCTCCAATAGATTTCCTAAGCACTAGTGTTTTAAGGAACAGGTTAAAAAGAGAATCCTAATGAGATTTCTTGATAATGGGTGTGTTCCTTATTTTCTCCTCGTATCTAAACTCTTCTCCATGGCTGTACCCCCAAATAATATTCCTTTACATGCTAAGGGGTATCTAGAGAGTGGGATAGGTTTAATAACTACCCTCTCCCTAACGCGTACCCTAACCCTAACCCCTACCCTAACCCTAACGCGTACCCTAATCCTAACCCGTACCCTAAACCGAGCCCTAACCCTAACACTAACCCTAACCCTAACCCTAACCCATACCCTACGCCCTACCCGAACCCCTCCCCGAACCCGTACCCTAAGCCATACCCTAACCCTCACCCTAACCCTAACCCTAACCCTAAGCTACACTTGACTGCTTCTGCCTCCAATAGATTTCCTAAGCACTAGTGTTTTAAGGAACAGGTTAAAAAGAGAATCCTAATGTGATTTCGTGATAATGGGTGTGTTCCTTATCTTCTGCTCGTGTCTAAACTCTTCTCCATGGCTGGACCCCCAAATAATATTCCTTTACGTGCTAAGGGGTATCTAGAGAGTGTGATAGGTTTAATAACTACCCTCACCCTAACGCGTACCCTAACCCTAACCCCTACCCTAACCCTAACGCATACCCTAATCTTCACCCGTACCCTAAACCGAGCCCTAACCCTAACACTAACCCTAACCCTAACCCTAACCCTAACCCATACCCTACGCCCTACCCGAACCCCTCCCTGAACGCGTACCCTAAGCCGTACCCTACCCCTCACCCTAACCCTAACCCTAACCCTAAGCTACCCTTGACGGCTTCTGCCTCCAATAGATTTCCTAAGCACTAGTGTTTTAAGGAACAGGTTAAAAAGTGAATCCTAATGTGATTTCTTGATAATGGTTGTGTTCTTTATCTTCTCCTCGTGTCTAAACTCTTCTCCATGGATGGACCCCCAAATAATATTCCTTTACGTGCTAAGGGGTATCCAGAGAGTGGGATAGGTTTAATAACTAACCTCACCCTATCGCGTACCCTAACCCTAACCCCTACCCTAACCCTAACGCGTACCCTAATCCTAACCCGTACCCTAAACCGAGCCCTAACCCTAACACTAACCCTAACCCTAACCCTAACCCATACCCTACGCCCTACCCGAACCCCTCCCCGAACCCGTACCCTAAGCCGTACCCTAACCCTCACCCTAACCCTAACCCTAACCCTAAGCTACCCTTGACTGCTTCTGCCTCCAATAGATTTCCTAAGCACTAGTGTTTTAAGGAACAGGATAAAAAGAGAATCCTAATGTGATTTCTTGATAATGGCTGTGTTCCTTATCTTCTCCTCGTGTCTAAACTCTTCTCCATGGCTGGACCCCCAAATAATATTCCTTTACGTGCTAAGGGGTATCTAGAGAGTGGGATAGGTTTAATAACTACCCTCACCCTAACGCGTACCCTAACCCTAACCCCTACCCTAAACCTAACGCGTACCCTAATCTTAACCCGTACCCTAAACTGAGCCCTAACCCTAACACTAACCCTAACCCTAAACCTAACCCATACCCTACGCCCTACCCGAACCCCTCCCTGAACCCGTACCCTAAGCCGTACCCTACCCCTCACCCTAACCCTAACCCTAACCCGAAGCTACCCTTGACGGCTTCTGCCTCCAATAGATATCCTAAGCACTAGTGTTTTAAGGAACAAGTTAAAAAGAGAATCCTAATGTGATTTATTGATAATGGGTGTGTTCCTTATCTTCTCCTCGTGTCTAAACTCTTCTCCATGGCTGGTCCCCCAAATAATATTCCTTAACGTGCTAAGGGGTATCTAGAGAGTGGGATAGGTTTAATAACTACCCTAACCCTAATGCGTACACTAACCCTAACCCCTACCCTAACCCTAACGCGTACCCTAATCCTAACCCGTACCCTAAACCGAACCCTAACCCTAACACTAGCCCTAACCCTAACCCTAACCCATACCCTACGCCCTACCCGAACCCCTCCCCGAACCCGTACCCTAAGCCGTACCCTAACCCTCACCCTAACCCTAACCCTAACCCTAAGCTACCCTTGACTGCTTCTGCCTCCAATAGATTTCCTAAGCACTAGTGTTTTAAGGAACAGGTTAAAAAGAGAATCCTAATGTGATTTCTTGATAATGGGTGTGTTCCTTATTTTCTGCTAGTGTCTAAACTCTTCTCCATGGCTGGACCCCCTAATAATATTCCTTTTCGTGCTAAGGGGTATCTAGAGAGTGGGATAAGTTTAATAAATAACCTCATCCTATCGCGTACCCTAACCCTAACCCCTACCCTAACCCTAACGCGCACCCTAATCCTAACCCGTACCCTAAACCGATCCGTAAACCTAACACTAGCCCTAACCCTAACCCTAACCCATAACCTACGCCCTACCGGAACCCCTCCCCGAACCCGTACCCTAAGCCGGACCCTAACCCTCACCCTAACCCTCACCCTAACCCTAAGCTACCCTTGACTGCTTCTGCCTCCAATAGACTTCCTAAGCACTAGTGTTTTAAGGAACAGGTTAAAAAGAGAATCCTAATGTGATTTCTTGATAATGGGTGTGTTCCTTATCTTCTCCTAGTGTCTAAACTCTTCTCCATGGCTGGACCCCCAAATAATATTCCTTTACATGCTAAGGGGTATCTAGAGAGTGGGATAGGTTTAATAACTACCCTCTCCCTAACGCGTACCCTAACCCTAACCCCTACCCTAACCCTAACGCGTACCCTAATCCTAACCCGTACCCTAAACCGAGCCCTAACCCTAACACTAACCCTAACCCTAACCCTAACCCATACCCTACGCCCTACCCGAACCCCTCCCCGAACCCGTACCCTAAGCCATACCCTAACCCTCACCCTAACCCTAACCCTAACCCTAAGCTACCCTTGACTGCTTCTGCCTCCAATAGATTTCCTAAGCACTAGTGTTTTAAGGAACAGGTTAAAAAGAGAATCCTAATGTGATTTCGTGATAATGGGTGTGTTCCTTATCTTCTCCTCGGGTCTAAACTCTTCTCCATGGCTGGACCCCCAATTAATATTCCTTTACGTGCTAAGGGGTATCTAGAGAGTGGTATAGGTTTAATAACTAACCTCACCCTATCGCGTACCCTAACCCTAACCCCTACCCTAACCCTAACGCGTACCCTAATCCTGACCCGTACCCTAAACCGAGCCTTAACCCTAACACTAACCCTAACCCTAACCCTAAACCATACCCTACGCCCTACCCGAACCCCTCCCTGAACCCGTACCCTAAGCTGTACCCTAACCCTCACCCTAACCCTAACCCTAACCCTAAGCTACCCTTGACTGCTTCTGCCTCCAATAGACTTCCTAAGCACTAGTGTTTTAAGGAACAGGTTAAAAAGAGAATCCTAATGTGATTTCTTGATAATGGGTGTGTTCCTTATCTTCTCCTAGTGTCTAAACTCTTCTCCATGGCTGGACCCCCAAATAATATTCCTTTACGTGCTAAGGGGTATCTAGAGAGTGGGATAGGTTTAATAACTACCCTCACCCTAATGCGTACACTAACCCTAACCCCTACCCTAAACCTAACACGTACCCTAATCCTAACCCGTACCCTAAACCGAGCCCTAACCCTAACACTAGCCCTAACCCTAACCCTAACACATACCCTACGCCCTACACGAACCCCTCCCCGACCCCGTACCCTAAGCCGTACCCTAACCCTCACCCTAACCCTAACCCTAACCCTAAGCTACCCTTGACTGCTTCTGCCTCCAATAGACTTCCTAAGCACTAGTGTTTTAAGGAACAGGTTAAAAAGAGAATCCTAATGTGATTTCTTGATAATGGGTGTGTTCCTTATCTTCTCCTAGTGTCTAAACTCTTCTCCATGGCTGGACCCCCAAATAATATTCCTTTACGTGCTAAGGGGTATCTAGAGAGAGGGATAGGTTTAATAACTAACCTCACCCTATCGCGTACCCTAACCCTAACCCCTACCCTAACACTAACGCGTACCCTAATGCTAACCCGAACCCTAAACCGAGCCCTAACCCTAACACTAACCCTAACCCTAACCCTAACCCATACCCTACGCCCTACCCGAACCCGTACCCTAAGCCGTACCCTAACCCTCACCCTAACCCTAACCCTAACCCTAAGCTACCCTTGACTGCTTCTGCCTCCAATAGACTTCCTAAGCACTAGTGTTTTAAGGAACAGGTTAAAAAGAGAATCCTAATGTGATTTCGTGATAATGGGTGTGTTCCTTATCTTCTCCTAGTGTCTAAACTCTTCTCCATGGCTGGACCCCCAAATAATATTCCTTTACGTGCTAAGGGGTATCTAGAGAGTGGGATAGGTTTAATAACTACCCTCACCCTAACACGTACCCTAACCCTAACCCCTACCATAACCCTAACGCGTACCCTAATCCTAACCCGTACCCTAAACCGAGCCCTAACCCTAAAACTAACCCTAACCCTAACCCTAAACCATACCCTACGCCCTACCCGAACCCCTCCCCGAACCCGTACCCTAAGCCATACCCTAACCCTCACCCTAACCCTAACCCTAACCCTAAGCTACCCTTGACTGCTTCTGCCTCCAATAGATTTCCTAAGCACTAGTGTTTTAAGGAACAGGTTAAAAAGAGAATCCAAATGTGATTTCGTGATAATGGGTGTGTTCCTTATCTTCTCCTCCTGTCTAAACTCTTCTCCATGGCTGGACCCCCAAATAATATTCCTTTACGTGCTAAGGGGTATCTAGAGAGTGGGATAGGTTTAATAACTACACTCACCCTAACGTGTACACTAACCCTAACCCCTACCCTAACCCTAACGCGTACCCTAATCCTAACCCGTACCCTAAACCGAGCCCTAACCCTAACACTAACCCTAACCCTAACCCTAACCCATACCCTACGCCCTACCCGAACCCCTCCCCGAACCCGTACCCTAAGCCATACCCTAACCCTCACCCTAACCCTAACCCTAACCCTAAGCTACCCTTGACTGCTTCTGCCTCCAATAGATTTCCTAAGCACTAGTGTTTTAAGGAACAGGTTAAAAAGAGAATCCTAATGTGATTTCTTGATAATGGGTGTGTTCCTTATCTTCTCCTAGTGTCTAAACTCTTCTCCATGGCTGGACCCCCAAATAATATTCCTTTACGTGCTAAGGGGTATCTAGAGAGTGGGATAGGTTTAATAACTACCCTCACCCTAATGCGTACACTAACCCTAACCCCTACCCTAAACCTAACGCGTACCCTAATCCTAACCCGTACCCTCAACCGAGCCCTAACCCTAACACTAGCCCTAACCCTAACCCTAACACATACCCTACGCCCTACCCGAACCCCTCCCCGACCCCGTACCCTAAGCCGTACCCTAACCCTCACCCTAACCCTAACCCTAACCCTAAGCTACCCTTGACTGCTTCTGCCTCCAATAGACTTCCTAAGCACTAGTGTTTTAAGGAACAGGTTAAAAAGAGAATCCTAATGTGATTTCTTGATAATGGGTGTGTTCCTTATCTTCTCCTAGTGTCTAAACTCTTCTCCATGGCTGGACCCCGAAATAATATTCCTTTACGTGCTAAGGGGTATCTAGAGAGAGGGATAGGTTTAATAACTAACCTCACCCTATCGCGTACCCTAACCCTAACCCCTACCCTAACACTAACGCGTACCCTAATGCTAACCCGAACCCTAAACCGAGCCCTAACCCTAACACTAACCCTAACCCTAACCCTAACCCATACCCTACGCCCTACCCGAACCCGTACCCTAAGCCGTACCCTAACCCTCACCCTAACCCTAACCCTAACCCTAAGCTACCCTTGACTGCTTCTGCCTCCAATAGACTTCCTAAGCACTAGTGTTTTAAGGAACAGGTTAAAAAGAGAATCCTAATGTGATTTCGTGATAATGGGTGTGTTCCTTATCTTCTCCTAGTGTCTAAACTCTTCTCCATGGCTGGACCCCCAAATAATATTCCTTTACGTGCTAAGGGGTATCTAGAGAGTGGGATAGGTTTAATAACTACCCTCACCCTAACACGTACCCTAACCCTAACCCCTACCATAACCCTAACGCGTACCCTAATCCTAACCCGAACCCTAACACTAACCCTAACCCTAACCCTAACCCATACCCTACGCCCTACCCGAACCCCTCCCCGAACCCGTACCCTAAGCCGTACCCTATCCCTCACCCTAACCCTAACCCTAACCCTAAGCTACCCTTGACTGCTTCTGCCTCCAATAGATTTCCTAAGCACTAGTGTTTTAAGGAACAGGTTAAAAAGAGAATCCTAATGTGATTTCTTGATAATGGGTGTGTTCCTTATCGTCTCCTCGTGTCTAAACTCTTCTCCATGGCTGGACCCCCAAATAATATTCCTTTATGTGCTAAGGGGTATCTAGAGAGTGGGATAGGTTTAATAACTACCCTCACCCTAACGCGTACCCTAACCCTAACCCCTACCCTAACCCTAACGCATACCCTAATCTTAACACGTACCCTAAACCGAGCCCTAACCCTAACACTATTCCTAACCCTAACCCTAACCGATACCCTACGACCTACCGAAACCCTCACTGAACCCATACACTAAGCCGTACCCTACCCCTCACCCTAACCCTAACCCTAACCCTAAGCTACCCTTGACGGCTTCTGCCTCCAATAGATTTCCTAAGCACTAGTGTTTTAAGGAACAGGTTAAAAAGAGAATCCTAATGTGATTTCTTGATAATGGGTGTGTTCCTTATCTTCTCCTCGTGTCTAAACTCTTCTTCATGGCTGGACCCCCAAATAATATTCCTTTCCGTGCTAAGGGGTATCTAGAGAGTGGGATAGGTTTAATAACTAACCTCAACCTATCGCGTACCCTAACCCTAACCCCTACCCTAACCCTAACGCGTACCCTAATCCTAACCTGAACCCTAAACCGAGCCCTAACCCTAACACTAACCCTAACCCTCACCCTAACCCATACCCTACGCCCTACCCGAACCCGTACCCTAAGCTGTACCCTAACCCTAACCCTAACCCTAAGCTACCCTTGACTGCTTCTGCCTCCAATAGATTTCCTAAGCACTAGTGTTTTAAGGAACAGGTTAAAAAGAGAATCCTAATGTGATTTCTTGATAATGGGTGTGTTCCTTATTTTCTGCTAGTGTCTAAACTCTTCTCCATGGCTGGACCCCCAAATAATATTCCTTTACGTGCTAAGGGGTATCTAGAGAGTGGGATAGGTTTAATAACTACCCTCACCCTAATGCGTACACTAACCCTAACCCCTACCCTAACCCTAACGCGTACCCTAATCCTAACCCGTACCCTAAACCGAGCCCTAACGCTAACACTAGCCCTAACCCTAACCCTAACCCATACCCTACGCCCTACCCGAACCCCTCCAAGACCCCGTACCCTAAGCCGTACCCTAACCCTCACCCTAACCCTAAGCTACCCTTGACTGCTTCTGCCTCCAATAGATTTCCTAAGAACTAGTGTTTTACGGATCAGGTTAAAAAGAGAATCCTAATGTGATTTCGGGATAATGGGTGTGTTCCTTATCTTCTCCTAGTGTCTAAAGTCTTCTCCATGGCTGGACCCCCAAATAATATTCCTTTACGTGCTAAGGGGTATCTAGAGAGTGGGATAGGTTTAATAACTACCCTCACCCTAACGCGTACCCTAACCCTAACCCCTACCCTAAACCTAACGCGTACCCTAATCTTAACCCGTACCCTAAACTGAGCCCTAACCCTAACACTAACCCTAACCCTAACCCTAACCCATACCCTACGCCCTACCCGAAACCCTCCCTGAACCCGTACCCTAAGCCGTACCCTACCCCTCACCCTAACCCTAACCCTAACCCTAAGCTACCCTTGACGGCTTCTGCCTCCAATAGATTTCCTAAGCACTAGTGTTTTAAGGAACAGGTTAAAAAGAGAATCCTAATGTGATTTCTTGATAATGGGTGTGTTCCTTATCTTCTCCTCGTGTCTAAACTCTTCTCCATGGCTGGTCCCCCAAATAATATTCCTTTACGTGCTAAGGGGTATCTAGAGAGTGGGATAGGTTTAATAACTACCCTCACCCTAATGCGTACACTAACCCTAACCCCTACCCTAACCCTAATGCGTACCCTAATCCTAACCCGTACCCTAAACCGAGCCCTAAACCTAACACTAGCCCTAACCCTAACCCTAACCCATTCCCTACGCCCTACCCGAACCCCTCCCCGAACCCGGACCCTAAGCCGTACCCTAACCCTCACCCTAACCCTAACCCTAACCCTAAGCTATCCTTGACTGCTTCTGCCTCCAATAGATTTCCTAAGCACTAGTGTTTTAAGGAACAGGTTAAAAAGAGAATCCTAATGTGATTTCTTGATAATGGGTGTGTTCCTTATTTTCTGCTAGTGTCTAAATTCTTCTCCATGGCTGGACCCCCAAATAATATTCCTTTACGTGCTAAGGGGTATCTAGAGAGTGGGATAGGTTTAATAACTAACCTCACCCTATCGTGTACCCTAACCGTAACTCCTACCCTATCCCTAACGCGCACCCTAATCCTAACCCGTACCCTAAACCGAGCCCTAAACCTAACACTAGCCCTAACCCTAACGCTAACCCATAACCTACGCCCTACCCGAACCCCTCCCCGAACCCGTACCCTAAGCCGTACCCTAACCCTCACCCTAACCCTAACCCTAACCCTAAGCTACCCTTGACTGCTTCTGCCTCCAATAGACTTCCTAAGCACTAGTGTTTTAAGGAACAGGTTAAAAATTGAATCCTAATGTGATTTCTTGATAATGGGTGTGTTCCTTATCTTCTCCTCGTGTCTAAACTCTTCTCCATGGATGGACCCCCAAATAATATTCCTTTACGTGCTAAGGGGTATCTAGAGAGTGGGATAGGTTTAATAACTAACCTCACCCTATCGCGTACCCTAACCCTAAGCCCTACCCTAACCCTAACGCGTACCCTAATCCTAACCCGTACCCTAAACCGAGCCCTAACCCTAACACTAACCCTAACCCTAACCCATACCCTACGCCCTACCCGAACCCCTCCCCGAACCCGTACCCTAAGCCGTACCCTAACCCTCACCCTAACCCTAACCCTAACCCTAAGCTACCCTTGACTGCTTCTGCCTCCAATAGATTTCCTAAGCACTAGTGTTTTAAGGAACAGGTTAAAAAGAGAATCCTAATGTGATTTCTTGATAATGGGTGTGTTCCTTATCTTCTCCTCGTGTCTAAACTCTTCTCCATGGCTGGACCCCCAATTAATATTCCTTTACGTGCTAAGGGGTATCTAGAGAGTGGGATAGGTTTAATAACTAACCTCACCCTATCGCGTACCCTAACCCTAACCCCTACCCTAACCCTAACGCGTACCCTAATCCTAACCCGAACCCTAAACCGAGCCCTAACCCTAACACTAACCCTAACCCTAACCCTAACCCATACCCTACGCCCTACCCGAACCCGTACCCTAAGCTGTACCCTAACCCTAACCCTAACTCTAAGCTACCCTTGACTGCTTCTGCCTCCAATAGATTTCCTAAGCACTAGTGTTTTAAGGAACAGGTTAAAAAGAGAATCCTAATGTGATTTCTTGATAATGGGTGTGTTCCTTATCTTCTCCTAGTGTCTAAACTCTTCTCCATGGCTGGACCCCCAAATAATATTCCTTTACGTGCTAAGGGGTATCTAGAGAGTGGGATAGGTTTAATAACTACCCTCACCCTAATGCGTACACTAACCGTAACCCCTACCCTAACCCTAACGCGTACCCTAATCCTAACCCGTACCCTAAACCGAGCCCTAACCCTAACACTAGCCCTAACCCTAACCCTAACCCATACCCTACGCCCTACCCGAACCCCTCCCCGAACCCGTACCCTAAGCCGTACCCTAACCCTCACCCTAACCCTAACCCTAACCCTAAGCTACCCTTGACTGCTTCTGCCTCCAATAGATTTCCTAAGCACTAGTGTTTTAAGGAACAGGTTAAAAAGATAATCCTAATGTGATTTCGGGATAATGGGTGTGTTCCTTATTTTCTCCTAGTGTCTAAACTCTTCTCCATGGCTGGACCCCCAAATAATATTCCTTTACGTGCTAAGGGGTATCAAGAGAGTGGGATAGGTTTAATAACTACCCTCACCCTAACGCGTACCCTAACCCTAACCCCTACCCTAAACCTAACGCGTACCCTAATCTTAACCCGTACCCTAAACTGAGCCCTAACCCTAACACTAACCCTAACCCTAACCCTAACCCATACCCTACGCCCTACCCGAACCCCTCCCTGAACCCGTACACTAAGCCGTACCCTACCCCTCACCCTAACCCTAACCCTAACCCTAAGCTACCCTTGACGGCTTCTGCCTCCAATAGATTTCCTAAGCACTAGTGTTTTAAGGAACAGGTTAAAAAGAGAATCCTAAGGTGATTTCTTGATAATGGGTATGTTCCTTATCTTCTCCTAGTGTCTAAACTCTTCTCCATGGCTGGACCCCCAAATAATATTCCTTTACGTGCTAAGGGGTATCTAGAGAGTGGGATAGGTTTAATAACTACACTCACCCTAACACGTACCCTAACCGTAAGCCCTACCCTAACACTAACGCGTACACTAATCCTAACCCATACCCTAAACCGAGCCCTAACCCTAACACTAACCCTAACCCTAACCCTAACCCATACCCTACGCCCTACCCGAACCCCTCCCCGAACCCGTAACCTAAGCCATACTCTAACCCTCACCCTAACCCTAACCCTAACCCTAAGCTACCCTTGACTGCTTCTGCCTCCAATAGATTTCCTAAGCACTAGTGTTTTAAGGAACAGGTTAAAAAGAGAATCCTAATGTGATTTCGTGATAATGGGTGTGTTCCTTATCTTCTCCTAGTGTCTAAACTCTTCTCCATGGCTGGACCCCCAAATAATATTCCTTTACGTGCTAAGGGGTATCTAGAGAGTGGGATAGGTTTAATAACTACACTCACCCTAACACGTACCCTAACCGTAAGCCCTACCCTAACACTAACGCGTACACTAACCCTAACCCCTACCCTAACCCTAACGCGTACCCTAATCCTAACCCGTACCCTAAACCGAGCCTTAAACCTAACACTAACCCTAACCCTAACCCTAACCCATACCCTACGCCCTACCCGAACCCCTCCCCGAACCCGTACCCTAAGCCGTACCCTAACCCTCACCCTAACCCTAACTCTAACCCTAAGCTACCCTTGACTGCTTCTGCCTCCAATAGATTTCCTAAGCACTAGTGTTTTAAGGAACAGGTTAAAAAGAGAATCCTAATGTGATTTCTTGATAATGGGTGTGTTCCTTATCTTCTCCTCGTGTCTAAACTCTTCTCCATGGCTGGTCCCCCAAATAATATTCCTTTACGTGCTAAGGGGTATCTAGAGAGTGGGATGGGTTTAATAACTACCCTCACCCTAATGCGTACAATAACCCTAACCCCTACCCTAACCCTAATGTGTACCCTAATCCTAACCCGTACCCTAAACCGAGCCCTAACCCTAACACTAGCCCTAACCCTAACCCTAACCCATACCCTACGCCCTACCCGAACCCCTCCAAGAACCCGGACCCTAAGCCGTACCCTAACCCTCACCCTAACCCTAACCCTAACCCTAAGCTACCCTTGACTGCTTCTGCCTCCAATAGATTTCCTAAGCACTAGTGTTTTAAGGAACAGGTTAAAAAGAGAATCCTAATGTGATTTCTTGATAATGGGTGTGTTCCTTATTTTCTGCTAGTGTCTAAACTCTTCTCCATGGCTGGACCCCCAAATAATATTACTTTACGTGCTAAGGGGTATCTAGAGAGTGGGATAGGTTTAATAACTAACCTCACCCTATCGCGTACCCTAACCGTAACCCCTACCCTAACCCTAACGCGCACCCTAATCCTAACCCGTACCCTAAACCGAGCCCGAAACCTAACACTAGCCCTAACCCTAACGCTAACCCATAACCTACGCCCTACCCGAACCCCTCCCCGAACCCGTACCCTAAGCCGTACCCTAACCCTCACCCTAACCCTAACCCTAACCCTAAGCTACCCTTGACTTCTTCTGCCTCCAATAGACTTCCTAAGCACTAGTGTTTTAAGGAACAGGTTAAAAAGAGAATCCTAATGTGATTTCTTGATAATGGGTGTGTTCCTTATCTTCTCCTAGTGTCTAAACTCTTCTCCATGGCTGGACCCCCAAATAATATTCCTTTACGTGCTAAGGGGTATCTAGAGAGTGGGATAGGTTTAATAACTACCCTCACCCTATCGCGTACCCTAACCCTAACCCCTACCCTAACACTAACGCGTACCCTAATCCTAACCCGTACCCTAAACCGAGCCCTAACCCTAACCCTCACCCTAACCCTAACGCTAACCCTAAGCTACCCTTGACTGCTTCTGCCTCCAATAGATTTCCTAAGCACTAGTGTTTTAAGGAACAGGTTAAAAAGAGAATCCTAATGAGATTTCTTGATAATGGGTGTGTTCCTTATCTTCTCCTCGTGTCTAAACTCTTCTCCATGGCTGGACCCCCAAATAATATTCCTTTACATGCTAAGGGGTATCTAGAGAGTGGGATAGGTTTAATAACTACCCTCACCCTAACGCGTACCCTAACCCTAACACCTACCCTAACCCTAACGCGTACCCTAATCCTAACCCGTACCCTAAACCGAGCCCTAACCCTAACACTAACCCTAACCCTAACCCTAACCCATACCCTACGCCCTACCCGAACCCCTCCCCGAACCCGTACCCTAAGCCGTACCCTACCCCTCACCCTAACCCTAACCCTAACCCTAAGCTACCCTTGACTGCTTCTGCCTCCAATAGATTTCCTAAGCACTAGTGTTTTAAGGAACAGGTTAAAAAGAGAATCCTAATGTGATTTCTTGATAATGGGTGTGTTCCTTATCTTCTCCTAGTGTCTAAACTCTTCTCCATGGCTGGACCCCAAAATAATATTCCTTTACGTGCTAAGGGGTATCTAGAGAGTGGGATAGGTTTAATAACTACCCTCACCCTAATGCGTACACTAACCCTAACCCCTACCCTAACCCTAACGTGCACCCTAATCCTAACCCGTACCCTAAACAGAGCCCTAACCCTAACACTAGACCTAAACCTAACCGTAACCCATACCCTACGCCCTACCCGAACCCCTCCCCGAACCCGTACCCTAAGCCGTACCCTAACCCTCACCCTAACCCTAACCCTAACCCTAAGCTACCCTTGACTGCTTCTGCCTCCTGTAGATTTCCTAAGCACTAGTGTTTTAAGGAACAGGCTAAAAAGAGAATCCAAATGTGATTTCGTGATAATGGGTGTGTTCTTTATCGTCTCCTAGTGTCTAAACTCTTCTCCATGGCTGGACCCCCAAATAATATTCCTTTACGTGCTAAGGGGTATCTAGAGAGTGGGGTAGGTTTATTAACTAACCTCACCCTATCCCGTACCCTAACCCTAACCCCTACCCTAACAGTAACTCATACCCTAATCCGAACCCATACCCTAAACCGAGCCCTAACCCTAACACTAACCCTAACCCTAACCCTAACCCATACCCTATGGCCTACCCGAACCCCTCCCCGAACCCGTACCCTAAGCCGTACCCTAACCCTCACCCTAACCCTAACCCTAACCCTAAGCTACCCTTGACTGCTTCTGCCTCCAATAGCTTTCCTAAGCAATAGTGTTTTAAGGAACAGGTTAAAAAGAGAATCCTAATGTGATTTCTTGATAATGGGTGTGTTCCTTATCTTCTCCTCGTGTCTAAACTCTTCTCCATGGCTGGACCCCCAAATAATATTCCTTTACGTGCTAAGGGGTATCTAGAGAGTGGGATAGGTTTAATAACTACCCTCACCCTAACGCGTACACTAACCCTAACCCCTACCCTAACCCTAACCCGTACCCTAATCCTAACCCGTACCCTAAACCGAGCCCTAACCCTAACACTAACCCTAACCCTAACCCTAACCCATACCCTACGCCCTACCCGAACCCTTCCCTGAAACTGTACCCTAAGCCGTACCCTACCCCTCACCCTAATCCTAACCCTAACCCTAAGCTACCCTTGACGGCTTCTGCCTCCAATAGATTTCCTAAGCACTAGTGTTTTAAGGAACAGGTTAAAAAGAGAATCCTAATGTGATTTCTTGATAATGGGTGTGTTCCTTATCTTCTCCTCGGGTCTAAACTCTTCTCCATGGCTGGACCCCGAATTAATATTCCTTTACCTGCTAAGGGGTATCTAGAGAGTGGGATAGGTTTAATAACTAACCTCACCCTATGGATTACCCTAACCCTAACCCCTAGCCTAACCCTAACGCGTACCCTAATCCTAACCCGTACCCTAAACCGAGCCTTAACCCTAACACTAACCCTAACCCTAACCCTAACACATACCCTACGCCCTACCCGAACCCCTCCCCGAACCCGTACCCTAAGCCGTACCCTAACCCTCACCCTAACCCTAACCCTAACCCTAAGCTACCCTTGACTGCTTCTGCCTCCAATAGACTTCCTAAGCACTAGTGTTTTAAGGAACAGGTTAAAAAGAGAATCCTAATGTGATTTCTTGATAATGGGTGTGTTCCTTATCTTCTCCTAGTGTCTAAACTCTTCTCCATGGCTGGACCCCCAAATAATATTCCTTTACGTGCTAAGGGGTATCTAGAGAGAGGGATAGGTTTAATAACTAACCTCACCCTATCGCGTACCCTAACCCTAACCCCTACCCTAACAGTAACGCGTACCCTAATGCTAACCCGAACCCTAAACCGAGCCCTAACCCTAACACTAACCCTAACCCTAACCCTAACCCATAGCCTACGCCCTACCCGAACCCCTCCCCGAACCCGAACCCTAAGCCGTACCCTAAACCTCACCCTAACCCTAACCCTAACCCTAAGCTACCCTTGACTGCTTCTGCCTCCAATAGATTTCCTAAGCACTAGTGTTTTAAGGAACAGGTTAAAAAGAGAATCCTAATGTGATTTCTTGATAATGGGTGTGTTCCTTATCTTCTCCTCGTGTCTAAACTCTTCTCCATGGCTGGACCCCTCAAATAATATTCCTTTACGTGCTAAGGGGTATCTAGAGAGTGGGATAGGTTTAATAACTACCCTCACCCTAACGCGTACCCTAACCCTAACCCCTACCCTAACCCTAACGCGTACACTAATCCTAACCCGTACCCTAAACCGAGCCCTAACCCTAACACTAACCCTAACCCTAACCCTAAACCATACCCTACGCCCTACCCGAACCCCTCCCCGAACCCGTACCCTAAGCCATACCCTAACCCTCACCCTAACCCTAACCCTAACCCTAAGCTACCCTTGACTGCTTCTGCCTCCAATAGATTTCCTAAGCACTAGTGTTTTAAGGAACAGGTTAAAAAGAGAATCCAAATGTGATTTCGTGATAATGGGTGTGTTCCTTATCTTCTCCTCATGTCTAAACTCTTCTCCATGGCTGGACCCCCAAATAATATTACTTTACGTGCTAAGGGGTATCTAGAGAGTGGGATAGGTTTAATAACTAACCTCACCCTATTGCGTACCCTAACCCTAACCCCTACCCTAACCCTAACGCGTACCCTAATCCTAACCCGTACCCTAAACCGAGCCTTAACCCTAACACTAACACTAACCCTAACCCTAACCCATACCCTACGCCCTACCCGAACCCCACCCTGAACCCATACCCTAAGCCGTACCCTACCCCTCACCCTAACCCTAACCCTAACCCTAAGCTACCCTTGATGGCTTCTGCCTCCAATAGATTTCCTAAGCACTAGTGTTTTAAGGAACAGGTTAAAAAGAGAATCCTAATGTGATTTCTTGATAATGGGTGTGTTCCTTATCTTCTCCTCGTGTCTAAAATCTTCTCCATGTCTGGACCCCCAAATAATATTCCTTTACGTGCTAAAGTGTATCTAGAGAGTGTGATAGGTTTAATAACTACCCTCACCCTAACACGTACCCTAATCCTAACCCCTACCATAACCTAACGCGTACACTAATCCTAACCCGTACCCTAAACCGAGCCCTAACCCTAACACTAACCCTAACCCTAACCCTAACCCATACCCTACGCCCTACCCGAACCCCTCACCGAACCCGTACCCTAAGCCATACCCTAACCCTCACCCTAACCCTAACCCTAACCCTAAGCTACCCTTGACTGCTTCTGCCTCCAGTAGATTTCCTAAGCACTAGTGTTTTAAGGAACAGGTTAAAAAGAGAATCCAAATGTGATTTCGTGATAATGAGTGTGTTCTTTATCGTCTCCTAGTGTCTAAACTCTTCTCCATGGCTGGACCCCCAAATAATATTACTTTACGTGCTAAGGGGTATCTAGAGAGTGGGATAGGTTTAATAACTACCCTCACCCTAATGCGTACACTAACCCTAACCCCTACCCTAATCCTAACGCGTACCTAATCCTAACCCGTACCCTAAACCGAGCCCTAACCCTAACACTAGCCCTAACCCTAACCCTAACACATACCCTACGCCCTACACGAACCCCTCCCCGAACCCGTACCCTAAGCCTTACCCTAACCCTCACCCTAACCCCATCCCTAACCCTAAGCTACCCTTGAGTGCTTCTGCCTCCAATAGATTTCCTAAGCACTAGTGTTTTAAGGAACAGGTTAAAAAGAGAATCCTAATGTGATTTCGTGATAATGGGTGTGTTCCTTATCTTCTCCTAGTGTCTAAACTCTTCTCCATGGCTGGACCCCCAAATAATATTCCTTTACGTTCTAAGGGGTATCTAGAGAGTGGGATAGGTTTAATAACTACCCTCACCCTAACGCGTACCCTAACCCTAACCCCTACCCTAACCCTAACGCGTACCCTAATCCTAACCCGTACCCTAAACCGAGCCCTAACCCTAACACTAACCCTAACCCTAACCCTAACCCATACTCTACGCCCTACCCGAACCCCTCCCTGAAACTGTACCCTAAGCCGTACCCTACCCCTCACCCTAATCCTAACCCTAACCCTAAGCTACCCTTGACGGCTTCTGCCTCCAATAGATTTCCTAAGCACTAGTGTTTTAAGGAACAGGTTAAAAAGAGAATCCTAATGTGATTTCTTGATAATGGGTGTGTTCCTTATCTTCTCCTCGGGTCTAAACTCTTCTCCATGGCTGGACCCCCAATTAATATTCCTTTACGTGCTAAGGGGTATCTAGAGAGTGGGATAGGTTTAATAACTAACCTCACCCTATCGCATACCCTAACCCTAACCCCTACCCTAACCCTAACGCGTACCCTAATCCTAACCCGTACCCTAAACCGAGCCTTAACCCTAACACTAACCCTAACCCTAACCCTAACCCATACCCTACGCCCTACCCGAACCCCTCCCTGAACCCGTACCCTAAGCTGTACCCTAACCCTCACCCTAACTCTAACCCTAACCCTAAGCTACCCTTGACTGCTTCTGCCTCCAATAGATTTCCTAAGCACTAGTGTTTTAAGGAACAGGTTAAAAAGTGAATCCTAATGTGATTTCGTGATAATGGGTGTGTTCCTTATCTTCTCCTAGTGTCTAAACTCTTCTCCATGGCTGGACCCCCAAATAATATTCCTTTACGTGCTAAGGGGTATCTAGAGAGTGGGATAGGTTTAATAACTACCCTCACCCTAATGCGTACACTAAGCCTACCCCTACCCTAACCCTAACGCGTACCCTAATCCTAACCCGTAACCTAAACCGAGCCCTAACCCTAACACTAGCCCTAACCCTAACCCTAACACATACCCTACGCCCTTCCCGAACCCCTCCCCGAACCCGTACCCTAAGCCGTACCCTAACCCTCACCCTAACCCTAATCCTAACCCTAAGCTACCCTTGACTGCTTCTGCCTCCAATAGACTTCCTAAGCACTAGTGTTTTAAGGAACAGGTTAAAAAGAGAATCCTAATGTGATTTCTTGATAATGGGTGTATTCCTTATCTTCTCCTAGTGTCTAAACTCTTCTCCATGGCTGGACCCCCAAATAATATTCCTTTACGTGCTAAGGGGTATCTAGAGAGAGGGATAGGTTTAATAACTAACCTCACCCTATCGCGTACCCTAACCCTAACCCCTACCCTAACTCTAACGCTTACCCTAATCCTAACCCGTACCCTAAACCGAGCCCTAACCCTAACACTAACCCTAACCCTAACCCTAACCCATACCCTACGCCCTACCCGAACCCCTCCCCGAACCCGTACCCTAAGCCGTACCCTAACCCTCACCCTAACCCTAACCCTAACCCTAACCTACCCTTGACTGCTTCTGCCTCCAATAGATTTCCTAAGCAATAGTGTTTTAAGGAACAGGTTAAAAAGAGAATCCTAATGTGATTTCTTGATAATGGGTGTGTTCCTTATCTTCTCCTCGTGTCTAAACTCTTCTCCATGGCTGGACCCCCAAATAATATTCCTTTACGTGCTAAGGGGTATCTAGAGAGTGGGATAGGTTTAATAACTACCCTCACCCTAACGCGTACACTAACCCTAACCCCTACCCTAACCCTAACGCGTACCCTAATCCTAACCCGTACCCTAAACCGAGCCCTAACCCTAACACTAACCCTAACCCTAACCCTAACCCATACCCTACGCCCTACCCGAACCCCTCCCTGAAACTGTACCCTAAGCCGTACCCTACCCCTCACCCTAATCCTAACCCTAACCCTAAGCTACCCTTGACGGCTTCTGCCTCCAATAGATTTCCTAAGCACTAGTGTTTTAAGGAACAGGTTAAAAAGAGAATCCTAATGTGATTTCTTGATAATGGGTGTGTTCCTTATCTTCTCCTCGGGTCTAAACTCTTCTCCATGGCTGGACCCCGAATTAATATTCCTTTACCTGCTAAGGGGTATCTAGAGAATGGGATAGGTTTAATAACTAACCTCACCCTATCGCTTACCCTAACCCTAACCCCTACCCTAACCCTAACGCGTACCCTAATCCTAACCCGTACCCTAAACCGAGCCTTAACCCTAACACTAACCCTAACCCTAACCCTAACACATACCCTACGCCCTACCCGAACCCCTCCCCGAACCCGTACCCTAAGCCGTACCCTAACCCTCACCCTAACCCTAACCCTAACCCTAAGCTACCCTTGACTGCTTCTGCCTCCAATAGACTTCCTAAGCACTAGTGTTTTAAGGAACAGGTTAAAAAGAGAATCCTAATGTGATTTCTTGATAATGGGTGTGTTCCTTATCTTCTCCTAGTGTCTAAACTCTTCTCCATGGCTGGACCCCCAAATAATATTCCTTTACGTGCTAAGGGGTATCTAGAGAGAGGGATAGGTTTAATAACTAACCTCACCCTATCGCGTACCCTAACCCTAACCCCTACCCTAACAGTAACGCGTACCCTAATGCTAACCCGAACCCTAAACCGAGCCCTAACCCTAACACTAACCCTAACCCTAACCCTAACCCATACCCTACGCCCTACCCGAACCCCTCCCTGAACCCATACCCTAAGCCGTACCCTACCCCTCACCCTAACCCTAACCCTAACCCTAAGCTACCCTTGACGGCTTCTGCCTCCAATAGATTTCCTAAGCACTAGTGTTTTAAGGAACAGGTAAAAAAGAGAATCCTAATGTGATTTCTTGATAATGGGTGTGTTCCTTATCTTCTCCTCGTGTCTAAAATCTTCTCCATGGCTGGACCCCCAAATAATATTCCTTTACGTGCTAAAGTGTATCTAGAGAGTGTGATAGGTTTAATAACTACCCTCACCCTAACACGTACCCTAACCCTAACCCCTACCATAACCTAACGCGTACCCTAATCCTAACACGTACCCTAAACCGAGCCATAACCCTAACACTAACCCTAACCCTAACCCTAACCCATACCCTACGCCCTACCCGAACCCCTCCCCGAACCCGTACCCTAAGCCATACCCTAACCCTCACCCTAACCCTAACCCTAACCCTAAGCTACCCTTGACTGCTTCTGCCTCCAATAGATTTCCTAAGCACTAGTGTTTTAAGGAACAGGTTAAAAAGAGAATCCTAATGTGATTTCTTGATAATGGGTGTGTTCCTTTTCTTCTCCTCGTGTCTAAACTCTTCTCCATGGCTGGACCCCCAAATAATATTCCTTTACGTGCTAAGGGGTATCTAGAGAGTGGGATAGGTTTAATAACTAACCTCACCCTATCGCGTACCCTAACCCTAACCCCTACCCTAACCCTAACGTGTACCCTAATCCTAACCCGTACCCTAAACCGAGCCCTAACCCTAACACTAACCCTAACCCTAACCCTAACCCATACCCTACGCCATACCCCAACCCCTCCCCGAACCCGTACCCTAAGCCGTACCCTAACCCTCACGCTAACCCTAACCCTAACCCTAAGCTACCCTTGACTGCTTCTGCCTCCAATAGACTTCCTAAGCACTAGTGTTTTAAGGAACAGGTTAAAAAGAGAATCCTAATGTGATTTCTTGATAATGGGTGTGTTTCTTATCTTCTCCTAGTGTCTAAACTCTTTTCCATGGCTGGACCCCCAAATAATATTCCTTTACGTGCTAAGGGGTATCTAGAGAGAGGGATAGGTTTAATAACTAACCTCACTCTATCGCGTACCCTAACCCTAACCCCTACCCTAACACTAACGCGTACCCTAATCCTAACCCGAACCCTAAACCGAGCCCTAACCCTAACACTAACCCTAACCCTAACCCTAACCCATACCCTACGCCCTACCCGAACCCCTCCCCGAACCCGTACCCTAAGCCGTACACTAACCCTCACCCTAACCCTAACCCTAACCCTAAGCTACACTTGACTGCTTCTGCCTCCAATAGATTTCCTAAGCACTAGTGTTTTAAGGAACAGGTTAAAAAGAGAATCCTAATGTGATTTCTTGATAATGGGTGTGTTCCTTATCTTCTCCTCGTGTCTAAACTCTTCTCCATGGCTGGACCCCCAAATAATATTCCTTTACATGCTAAGGGGTATCTAGAGAGTGGGATAGGTTTAATAACTACACTCACCCTAACGCGTACACTAACCCTAACCCCTACCCTAACCCTAACGCGTACCCTAATCCTAACCCGTACCCTAAACCGAGCCCTAACCCTAACAATAACCCTAACCCTAACCCTAACCCCTACCCTACGCCCTACCCGAACCCCTCCCTGAACCTGGACCCTAAGCCGTACCCTACCCCTCACCCTAATCCTAACCCTAACCCTAAGCTACCCTTGACGGCTTCTGCCTCCAATAGATTTCCTAAGCACTAGTGTTTTAAGGAACAGGTTAAAAAGAGAATCCTAAGGTGATTTCTTGATAATGGGTGTGTTCCTTATCTTCTCCTCGTGTCTAAACTCTTCTCCATGGCTGGACCCCCAAATAATATTCCTTTACGTGCTAAGGGGTATCTAGAGAGTGGGATAGGTTTAATAACTACCCTCACCCTAACGCGTACCCTAACCCTAACCCCTACCCTAACCCTAACGCGTACCCTAATCTTAACCCGTACCCTAAACCGAGCCCTAACCCTAACACTAACCCTAACCCTAACCCTAACCCATACCCTACGCCCTACCCGAACCCCTCCCTGAACCCATACCCTAAGCCGTACCCTACCCCTCACCCTAACCCTAACCCTAACCCTAAGCTACGCTTGACGGCTTCTGCCTCCAATAGACTTCCTAAGCACTAGTGTTTTAAGGAACAGGTTAAAAAGAGAATCCTAATGTGATTTCTTGATAATGGGTGTGTTCCTTATCTTCTCCTAGTGTCTAAACTCTTCTCCATGGCTGGACCCCCAAATAATATTCCTTTACGTGCTAAAGTGTATCTAGAGAGTGTGATAGGTTTAATAACTAACCTCACCCTAACACGTACCCTAACCCTAACCCCTACCATAACCCTAACGCGTACCCTAATCCTAACCCGTACCCTAAACCGAGCCCTAACCCTAACACTAACCCTAACCCTAACCCTAAACCATACCCTACGCCCTACCCGAACCCCTCCCCGAACCCGTACCCTAAGCCATACCCTAACCCTCACCCTAACCCTAACCCTAACCCTAAGCTACCCTTGACTGCTTCTGCCTCCAATAGATTTCCTAAGCACTAGTGTTTTAAGGAACAGGTTAAAAAGAGAATCCAAATGTGATTTCGTGATAATGGGTGTGTTCCTTATCGTCTCCTAGTGTCTAAACTCTTCTCCATGGCTGGACCCCCAAATAATATTCCTTTACGTGCTAAGGGGTATCTAGAGAGTGGGATAGGTTTAATAACTACCCTCACCCTAATGCGTATACTAACCCTAACCCCTACCCTAACACTAACGCGCACCCTAATCTTAACCCATACCCTAAACCGAGCCCTAACCCTAACACTAACCCTAACCCTAACCCTAACCCATACCCTACGCCCTACCCGAACCCCTCCCTGAACCCATACCCTAAGCCGTACCCTACCCCTCACCCTAACCCTAACCCTAACCCTAAGCTACCCTTGACGGCTTCTGCCTCCAATAGATTTCCTAAGCACTAGTGTTTTAAGGAACAGGTTAAAAAGAGAATCCTAATGTGATTTCTTGATAATGGGTGTGTTCCTTATCTTCTCCTCGTGTCTAAAATCTTCTCCATGGCTGGACCCCCAAATAATATTCCTTTACGTGCTAAAGTGTATCTAGAGAGTGTGATAGGTTTAATAACTACCCTCACCCTAACACGTACCCTAACCCTAACCCCTACCATAATCTAACGCGTACCCTAATCCTAACCCGTACCCTAAACCGAGCCCTAACCCTAACACTAACCCTAACACTAACACATACCCTACGCCCTACCCGAACCCCACACTGAACCCATACCCTAAGCCGTACCCTACCCCTCACCCTAACCCTAACCCTAACCCTAAGCTACCCTTGATGGCTTCTGCCTCCAATAGATTTCCTAAGCACTAGTGTTTTAAGGAACAGGTTAAAAAGAGAATCCTAATGTGATTTCTTGATAATGGGTGTGTTCCTTATCTTCTCCTCGTGTCTAAAATCTTCTCCATGTCTGGACCCCCAAATAATATTCCTTTACGTGCTAAAGTGTATCTAGAGAGTGTGATAGGTTTAATAACTACCCTCACCCTAACACGTACCCTAATCCTAACCCCTACCATAACCTAACGCGTACACTAATCCTAACCCGTACCCTAAACCGAGCCCTAACCCTAACACTAACCCTAACCCTAACCCTAACCCATACCCTACGCCCTACCCGAACCCCTCCCCGAACCCGTACCCTAAGCCATACCCTAACCCTCACCCTAACCCTAACCCTAACCCTAAGCTACCCTTGACTGCTTCTGCCTCCAGTAGATTTCCTAAGCACTAGTGTTTTAAGGAACAGGTTAAAAAGAGAATCCAAATGTGATTTCGTAATAATGAGTGTGTTCTTTATCGTCTCCTAGTGTCTAAACTCTTCTCCATGGCTGGACCCCCAAATAATATTACTTTACGTGCTAAGGGGTATCTAGAGAGTGGGATAGGTTTAATAACTACCCTCACCCTAATGCGTACACTAACCCTAACCCCTACCCTAATCCTAACGCGTACCTAATCCTAACCCGTACCCTAAACCGAGCCCTAACCCTAACACTAGCCCTAACCCTAACCCTAACACATACCCTACGCCCTACACGAACCCCTCCCCGAACCCGTACCCTAAGCCTTACCCTAACCCTCACCCTAACCCCATCCCTAACCCTAAGCTACCCTTGAGTGCTTCTGCCTCCAATAGATTTCCTAAGCACTAGTGTTTTAAGGAACAGGTTAAAAAGAGAATCCTAATGTGATTTCGTGATAATGGGTGTGTTCCTTATCTTCTCCTAGTGTCTAAACTCTTCTCCATGGCTGGACCCCCAAATAATATTCCTTTACGTTCTAAGGGGTATCTAGAGAGTGGGATAGGTTTAATAACTACCCTCACCCTAACGCGTACCCTAACCCTAACCCCTACCCTAACCCTAACGCGTACCCTAATCCTAACCCGTACCCTAAACCGAGCCCTAACCCTAACACTAACCCTAACCCTAACCCTAACCCATACTCTACGCCCTACCCGAACCCCTCCCTGAAACTGTACCCTAAGCCGTACCCTACCCCTCACCCTAATCCTAACCCTAACCCTAAGCTACCCTTGACGGCTTCTGCCTCCAATAGATTTCCTAAGCACTAGTGTTTTAAGGAACAGGTTAAAAAGAGAATCCTAATGTGATTGCTTGATAATGGGTGTGTTCCTTATCTTCTCCTCGGGTCTAAACTCTTCTCCATGGCTGGACCCCCAATTAATATTCCTTTACGTGCTAAGGGGTATCTAGAGAGTGGGATAGGTTTAATAACTAACCTCACCCTATCGCATACCCTAACCCTAACCCCTACCCTAACCCTAACGCGTACCCTAATCCTAACCCGTACCCTAAACCGAGCCTTAACCCTAACACTAACCCTAACCCTAACCCTAACCCATACCCTACGCCCTACCCGAACCCCTCCCTGAGCCCGTACCCTAAGCCGTACCCTAACCCTCACCCTAACTCTAACCCTAACCCTAAGCTACCCTTGACTGCTTCTGCCTCCAATAGATTTCCTAAGCACTAGTGTTTTAAGGAACAGGTTAAAAAGTGAATCCTAATGTGATTTCGTGATAATGGGTGTGTTCCTTATCTTCTCCTAGTGTCTAAACTCTTCTCCATGGCTGGACCCCCAAATAATATTCCTTTACGTGCTAAGGGGTATCTAGAGAGTGGGATAGGTTTAATAACTACCCTCACCCTAATGCGTACACTAAGCCTAACCCCTACCCTAACCCTAACGCGTACCCTAATCCTAACCCGTAACCTAAACCGAGCCCTAACCCTAACACTAGCCCTAACCCTAACCCTAACACATACCCTACGCCCTACCCGAACCCCTCCCCGAACCCGTACCCTAAGCCGTACCCTAACCCTCACCCTAACCCTAATCCTAACCCTAAGCTACCCTTGACTGCTTCTGCCTCCAATAGATTTCCTAAGCACTAGTGTTTTAAGGAACAGGTTAAAAAGAGAATCCTAATGTGATTTCTTGATAATGGGTGTATTCCTTATCTTCTCCTAGTGTCTAAACTCTTCTCCATGGCTGGACCCCCAAATAATATTCCTTTACGTGCTAAGGGGTATCTAGAGAGAGGGATAGGTTTAATAACTAACCTCACCCTATCGCGTACCCTAACCCTAACCCCTACCCTAACTCTAACGCTTACCCTAATCCTAACCCGTACCCTAAACCGAGCCCTAACCCTAACACTAACCCTAACCCTAACCCTAACCCATACCCTACGCCCTACCCGAACCCCTCCCCGAACCCGTACCCTAAGCCGTACCCTAACCCTCACCCTAACCCTAACCCTAACCCTAACCTACCCTTGACTGCTTCTGCCTCCAATAGATTTCCTAAGCAATAGTGTTTTAAGGAACAGGTTAAAAAGAGAATCCTAATGTGATTTCTTGATAATGGGTGTGTTCCTTATCTTCTCCTCGTGTCTAAACTCTTCTCCATGGCTGGACCCCCAAATAATATTCCTTTACGTGCTAAGGGGTATCTAGAGAGTGGGATAGGTTTAATAACTACCCTCACCCTAACGCGTACACTAACCCTAACCCCTACCCTAACCCTAACGCGTACCCTAATCCTAACCCGTACCCTAAACGGAGCCCTAACCCTAACACTAACCCTAACCCTAACCCTAACCCATACCCTACGCCCTACCCGAACCCCTCCCTGAAACTGTACCCTAAGCCGTACCCTACCCCTCACCCTAATCCTAACCCTAACCCTAAGCTACCCTTGACGGCTTCTGCCTCCAATAGATTTCCTAAGCACTAGTGTTTTAAGGAACAGGTTAAAAAGAGAATCCTAATGTGATTTCTTGATAATGGGTGTGTTCCTTATCTTCTCCTCGGGTCTAAACTCTTCTCCATGGCTGGACCCCGAATTAATATTCCTTTACCTGCTAAGGGGTATCTAGAGAGTGGGATAGGTTTAATAACTAACCTCACCCTATCGCTTACCCTAACCCTAACCCCTACCCTAACCCTAACGCGTACCCTAATCCTAACCCGTACCCTAAACCGAGCCTTAACCCTAACACTAACCCTAACCCTAACCCTAACACATACCCTACGCCCTACCGGAACCCCTCCCCGAACCCGTACCCTAAGCCGTACCCTAACCCTCACCCTAACCCTAACCCTAACCCTAAGCTACCCTTGACTGCTTCTGCCTCCAATAGACTTCCTAAGCACTAGTGTTTTAAGGAACAGGTTAAAAAGAGAATCCTAATGTGATTTCTTGATAATGGGTGTGTTCCTTATCTTCTCCTAGTGTCTAAACTCTTCTCCATGGCTGGACCCCCAAATAATATTCCTTTACGTGCTAAGGGGTATCTAGAGAGAGGGATAGGTTTAATAACTAACCTCACCCTATCGCGTACCCTAACCCTAACCCCTACCGTAACAGTAACGCGTACCCTAATGCTAACCCGAACCCTAAACCGAGCCCTAACCCTAACACTAACCCTAACCCTAACCCTAACCCATACCCTACGCCCTACCCGAACCCCTCCCTGAACCCATACCCTAAGCCGTACCCTACCCCTCACCCTAACCCTAACCCTAACCCTAAGCTACCCTTGACGGCTTCTGCCTCCAATAGATTTCCTAAGCACTAGTGTTTTAAGGAACAGGTTAAAAAGAGAATCCTAATGTGATTTCTTGATAATGGGTGTGTTCCTTATCTTCTCCTCGTGTCTAAAATCTTCTCCATGGCTGGACCCCCAAATAATATTCCTTTACGTGCTAAAGTGTATCTAGAGAGTGTGATAGGTTTAATAACTACCCTCACCCTAACACGTACCCTAACCCTAACCCCTACCATAACCTAATGCGTACCCTAATCCTAACACGTACCCTAAACCGAGCCATAACCCTAACACTAACCCTAACCCTAACCCTAACCCATACCCTACGCCCTACCCGAACCCCTCCCCGAACCCGTACCCTAAGCCATACCCTAACCCTCACCCTAACCCTAACCCTAACCCTAAGCTACCCTTGACTGCTTCTGCCTCCAATAGATTTCCTAAGCACTAGTGTTTTAAGGAACAGGTTAAAAAGAGAATCCTAATGTGATTTCTTGATAATGGGTGTGTTCCTTTTCTTCTCCTCGTGTCTAAACTCTTCTCCATGGCTGGACCCCCAAATAATATTCCTTTACGTGCTAAGGGGTATCTAGAGAGTGGGATAGGTTTAATAACTAACCTCACCCTATCGCGTACCCTAACCCTAACCCCTACCCTAACCCTAACGCGTACCCTAATCCTAACCCGTACCCTAAACCGAGCCCTAACCCTAACACTAACCCTAACCCTAACCCTAACCCATACCCTACGCCCTACCCCAACCCCTCCCCGAACCCGTACCCTAAGCCGTACCCTAACCCTCACGCTAACCCTAACCCTAACCCTAAGCTACCCTTGACTGCTTCTGCCTCCAATAGACTTCTTAAGCACTAGTGTTTTAAGGAACAGGTTAAAAAGAGAATCCTAATGTGATTTCTTGATAATGGGTGTGTTTCTTATCTTCTCCTAGTGTCTAAACTCTTTTCCATGGCTGGACCCCCAAATAATATTCCTTTACGTGCTAAGGGGTATCTAGAGAGAGGGATAGGTTTAATAACTAACCTCACTCTATCGCGTACCCTAACCCTAACCCCTACCCTAACACTAACGCGTACCCTAATCCTAACCCGAACCCTAAACCGAGCCCTAACCCTAACACTAACCCTCACCCTAACCCTAACCCTAACCCTAAGCTACACTTGACTGCTTCTGCCTCCAATAGATTTCCTAAGCACTAGTGTTTTAAGGAACAGGTTAAAAAGAGAATCCTAATGTGATTTCTTGATAATGGGTGTGTTCCTTATCTTCTCCTCGTGTCTAAACTCTTCTCCATGGCTGGACCCCCAAATAATATTCCTTTACATGCTAAGGGGTATCTAGAGAGTGGGATAGGTTTAATAACTACACTCACCCTAACGCGTACACTAACCCTAACCCCTACCCTAACCCTAACGCGTACCCTAATCCTAACCCGTACACTAAACCGAGCCCTAACCCTAACAATAACCCTAACCCTAACCCTAACCCCTACCCTACGCCCTACCCGAACCCCTCCCTGAACCTATACCCTAAGCCGTACCCTACCCCTCACCCTAATCCTAACCCTAACCCTAAGCTACCCTTGACGGCTTCTGCCTCCAATAGATTTCCTAAGCACTAGTGTTTTAAGGAACAGGTTAAAAAGAGAATCCTAAGGTGATTTCTTGATAATGGGTGTGTTCCTTATCTTCTCCTCGTGTCTAAACTCTTCTCCATGGCTGGACCCCCAAATAATATTCCTTTACGTGCTAAGGGGTATCTAGAGAGTGGGATAGGTTTAATAACTACCCTCACCCTAACGCGTACCCTAACCCTAACCCCTACCCTAACCCTAACGCGTACCCTAATCTTAACCCGTACCCTAAACCGAGCCCTAACCCTAACACTAACCCTAACCCTAACCCTAACCCATACCCTACGCCCTACCCGAACCCCTCCCTGAACCCATACCCTAAGCCGTACCCTACCCCTCACCCTAACCCTAACCCTAACCCTAAGCTACGCTTGACGGCTTCTGCCTCCAATAGACTTCCTAAGCACTAGTGTTTTAAGGAACAGGTTAAAAAGAGAATCCTAATGTGATTTCTTGATAATGGGTGTGTTCCTTATCTTCTCCTAGTGTCTAAACTCTTCTCCATGGCTGGACCCCCAAATAATATTCCTTTACGTGCTAAAGTGTATCTAGAGAGTGTGATAGGTTTAATAACTAACCTCACCCTAACACGTACCCTAACCCTAACCCCTACCATAACCCTAACGCGTACCCTAATCCTAACCCGTACCCTAAACCGAGCCCTAACCCTAACACTAACCCTAACCCTAACCCTAAACCATACCCTACGCCCTACCCGAACCCCTCCCCGAACCCGTACCCTAAGCCATACCCTAACCCTCACCCTAACCCTAACCCTAACCCTAAGCTACCCTTGACTGCTTCTGCCTCCAATAGATTTCCTAAGCACTAGTGTTTTAAGGAACAGGTTAAAAAGAGAATCCAAATGTGATTTCGTGATAATGGGTGTGTTCCTTATCGTCTCCTAGTGTCTAAACTCTTCTCCATGGCTGGACCCCCAAATAATATTCCTTTACGTGCTAAGGGGTATCTAGAGAGTGGGATAGGTTTAATAACTACCCTCACCCTAATGCGTATACTAACCCTAACCCCTACCCTAACACTAACGCGCACCCTAATCTTAACCCATACCGTAAACCGAGCCCTAACCCTAACACTAACCCTAACCCTAACCCTAACCCATACCCTACGCCCTACCCGAACCCCTCCCTGAACCCATACCCTAAGCCGTACCCTACCCCTCACCCTAACCCTAACCCTAACCCTAAGCTACCCTTGACGGCTTCTGCCTCCAATAGATTTCCTAAGCACTAGTGTTTTAAGGAACAGGTTAAAAAGAGAATCCTAATGTGATTTCTTGATAATGGGTGTGTTCCTTATCTTCTCCTCGTGTCTAAAATCTTCTCCATGGCTGGACCCCCAAATATTATTCCTTTACGTGCTAAAGTGTATCTAGAGAGTGTGATAGGTTTAATAACTACCCTCACCCTAACACGTACCCTAACCCTAACCCCTACCATAATCTAACGCGTACCCTAATCCTAACCCGTACCCTAAACCGAGCCCTAACCCTAACACTAACCCTAACCCTAACCCATACCCTACGCCCTACCCGAACCCCTCCCCGAACCCGTACCCTAAACCATACCCTAACCCTCTCCCTAACCCTAACCCTAACCCTAAGCTACCCTTGACTTCTTCTGCCTCCAATAGATTTCCTAAGCACTAGTGTTTTAAGGAACAGGTTAAAAAGAGAATCCAAATGTGATTTCTTGATAATGGGTGTGTTCCTTATCTTCTCCTCGTGTCTAAACTCTTCTCCATGGCTGGACCCCCAAATAATATTCCTTTACGTGCTAAGGGGTATCTAGAGAGTGGGATAGGTTTAATAACTAACCTCACCCTATCGCGTACCCTAACCCTAACCCCTACCCTAACACTAACGCGTACCCTAATCCTAACCCGTACCCTAAACCGAGCCCTAACCCTAACACTAACCCTAACCCTAACCCTAAGCCATACCCTACGCCCTACCCGAACCCCTCCCCGAACCCGTACCCTAAGCCGTACCCTAACCCTCACCCTAACCCTAACCCTAACCCTAAGCTACCCTTGACTGCTTCTGCCTCCAATAGACTTCCTAAGCACTAGTGTTTTAAGGAACAGGTTAAAAAGAGAATCCTAATGTGATTTCTTGATAATGGGTGTGTTCCTTATCTTCTCCTAGTGTCTAAACTCTTTTCCATGGCTGGACCCCCAAATAATATTCCTTTACGTGCTAAGGGGTCTCTAGAGAGAGGGATAGGTTTAATAACTAACCTCACTCTATCGCGTACCCTAACCCTAACCCCTACCCTAACACTAACGCGTACCCTAATCCTAACCCGAACCCTAAACCGAGCCCGAACCCTAACACTAACCCTAACCCTAACCCTAACCCATACCCTACGCCCTACCCGAACCCCTCCCCGAACCCGTACCCTAAGCCGTACCCTAACCCTCACCGTAACCCTAACCCTAACCCTAAGCTACCCTTGACTGCTTCTGCCTCCAATAGATTTCCTAAGCACTAGTGTTTTAAGGAACATGTTAAAAAGAGAATCCTAATGTGATTTCTTGATAATGGGTGTGTTCCTTATCTTCTCCTCGTGTCTAAACTCTTCTCCATGGCTGGACCCCCAAATAATATTCCTTTACGTGCTAAGGGGTATCTAGAGAGTGGGATAGGTTTAATAACTACACTCACCCTAACGCGTACACTAACCCTAACCCCTACCCTAACCCTAACGCGTACCCTAATCCTAACCCGTACCCTAAACCGAGCCCTAACCCTAACACTAACCCTAACCCTAACCCTAACCCATACCCTACGCCCTACCCGAACCCCTACCTGAACCCATACCCTAAGCCGTACCCTACCCCTCACCCTAACCCTAACCCTAACCCTAAGCTACCCTTGACGGCTTCTGCCTCCAATAGATTTCCTAAGCACTAGTGTTTTAAGGAACAGGTTAAAAAGAGAATCCTAATGTGATTTCTTGATAATGGGTGTGTTCCTTATCTTCTCCTCGTGTCTAAAATCTTCTCCATGGCTGGACCCCCAAATAATATTCCTTTACGTGCTAAAGTGTATCTAGAGAGTGTGATAGGTTTAATAACTACCCTCACCCTAACACGTACCCTAACCCTAACACCTACCATAATCTAACGCGTACCCTAATCCTAACCCGTACCCTAAACCGAGCCCTAACCCTAACACTAACCCTAACCCTAACCCATACCCTACGCCCTACCCGAACCCCTCCCCGAACCCGTACCCTAAGCCGTACCCTAACCCTCACCCTAACCCTAACCCTAACCCTAAGCTACCCTTGACTGCTTCTGCCTCCAATAGACTTCCTAAGCACTAGTGTTTTAAGGAACAGGTTAAAAAGAGAATCCTAATGTGATTTCTTGATAATGGGTGTGTTCCTTATCTTCTCCTAGTGTCTAAACTCTTTTCCATGGCTGGACCCCCAAATAATATTCCTTTACGTGCTAAGGGGTCTCTAGAGAGAGGGATAGGTTTAATAACTAACCTCACTCTATCGCGTACCCTAACCCTAACCCCTACCCTAACACTAACGCGTACCCTAATCCTAACCCAAACCCTAAACCGAGCCCGAACCCTAACACTAACCCTAACCCTAACCCTAACACATACCCTACGCCCTACCCGAACCCCTCCCCGAACCCGTACCCTAAGCCGTACCCTAACCCTCACCGTAACCCTAACCCTAACCCTAAGCTACCCTTGACTGCTTCTGCCTCCAATAGATTTCCTAAGCACTAGTGTTTTAAGGAACATGTTAAAAAGAGAATCCTAATGTGATTTCTTGATAATGGGTGTGTTCCTTATCTTCTCCTCCTGTCTAAACTCTTCTCCATGGCTGGACCCCCAAATAATATTCCTTTACGTGCTAAGGGGTATCTAGAGAGTGGGATAGGTTTAATAACTACACTCACCCTAACGCGTACACTAACCCTAACCCCTACCCTAACCCTAACGCGTACCCTAATCCTAACCCGTACCCTAAACCGAGCCCTAACCCTAACACTAACCCTAACCCTAACCCTAACCCATACCCTACGCCCTACCCGAACCCCTCCCTGAACCTGTACCCTAAGACGTACCCTACCCCTCACCCTAATCCTAACCCTAACCCTAAGCTACCCTTGACGGCTTCTGCCTCCAATAGATTTCCTAAGCACTAGTGTTTTAAGGAACAGGTTAAAAAGAGAATCCTAAGGTGATTTCTTGATAATGGGTGTGTTCCTTATCTTCTCCTCGTGTCTAAACTCTTCTCCATGGCTGGACCCCCAAATAATATTCCTTTACGTGCTAAGGGGTATCTAGAGAGTGGGATAGGTTTAATAACTAACCTCACCCTATCGCGTACCCTAACCCTAACCCCTACCCTAACCCTAACGCGTACCCTAATCCTAACCCGTACCCTAAACCGAGCCTTAACCCTAACACTAACACTGACCCTAACCCTAACCCATACCCTACGCCCTACCCGAACCCCTCCCCGAACCCGTACCCTAAGCCGTACCCTAACCCTCACCCTAACCCTAACCCTAACCCTAAGCTACCCTTGACTGCTTCTGCCTCCAATAGATTTCCTAAGCACTAGTGTTTTAAGGAACAGGTTAAAAAGAGAATCCTAATGTGATTTCTTGATAATGGGTGTGTTCCTTATCTTCTCCTAGTGTCTAAACTCTTCTCCATGGCTGGACCCCCAAATAATATTCCTTTACGTGCTAAGGGGTATCTAGAGAGTGGGATAGGTTTAAAAACTAACCTCACCCTAATGCGTACCCTAACCCTAACCCTTACCCTAACGCTAACGCGTACCCTAATCTTAACCCGTACCCTAAACCGAGCCCTAACATTAACACTAACCCTAACCCTAACCCTAACCCATACCCTACGCCCTACCCGAACCCCTCCCTGAACCCATACCCTAAGCCGTACCCTACCCCTCACCCTAACCCTAACCCTAACCCTAAGCTACCCTTGACGGCTTCTGCCTCCAATAGATTTCCTAAGCACTAGTGTTTTAAGGAACAGGTTAAAAAGAGAATCCTAATGTGATTTCTTGATAATGGGTGTGTTCCTTATCTTCTCCTCGTGTCTAAAATCTTCTCCATGGCTGGACCCCCAAATAATATTCCATTACGTGCTAAAGTGTATCTAGAGAGTGTGATAGGTTTAATAACTACCCTCACCCTAACACGTACCCTAACCCTAACCCCTACCATAACCTAACGCGTACCCTAATCCTAACCCGTACCCTAAACCGAGCCCTAACCCTAACACTAACCCTAACACTAACCCTAACCCATACCCTACGCCCTACCCGAACCCCTCCCCGAACCCGTACCCTAAGCCATACCCTAACCCTCACCCTAACCCTAACCCTAACCCTAAGCTACCCTTGACTGCTTCTGCCTCCAATAGATTTCCTAAGCACTAGTGTTTTAAGGAACAGGTTAAAAACAGAATCCAAATGTGATTTCGAGATAATGGGTGTGTTCCTTATCGTCTCCTAGTGTCTAAACTCTTCTCCATGGCTGGACCCCCAAATAATATTCCTTTACGTGCTAAGGGGTATCTAGAGAGTGGGATAGGTTTAATAACTACCCTCACCCTAATGCGTATACTAACCCTAACCCCTACCCTAACACTAACGCGCACCCTAATCTTAACCCGTACCCTAAACCGAGCCCTAACCCTAACACTAACCCTAACCCTAACCCTAACCCATACCCTACGCCCTACCCGAACCCCTACCTGAACCCATACCCTAAGCCGTACCCTACCCCTCACCCTAACCCTAACCCTAACCCTAAGCTACCCTTGACGGCTTCTGCCTCCAATAGATTTCCTAAGCACTAGTGTTTTAAGGAACAGGTTAAAAAGAGAATCCTAATGTGATTTCTTGATAATGGGTGTGTTCCTTATCTTCTCCTCGTGTCTAAAATCTTCTCCATGGCTGGACCCCCAAATAATATTCCTTTACGTGCTAAAGTGTATCTAGAGAGTGTGATAGGTTTAATAACTACCCTCACCCTAACACGTACCCTAACCCTAACACCTACCATAATCTAACGCGTACCCTAATCCTAAACCGTACCCTAAACCGAGCCCTAACCCTAACACTAACCCTAACCCTAACCCATACCCTACGCCCTACCCGAACCCCTCCCCGAACCCGTACCCTAAGCCGTACCCTAACCCTCACCCTAACCCTAACCCTAACCCTAAGCTACCCTTGACTGCTTCTGCCTCCAATAGACTTCCTAAGCACTAGTGTTTTAAGGAACAGGTTAAAAAGAGAATCCTAATGTGATTTCTTGATAATGGGTGTGTTCCTTATCTTCTCCTAGTGTCTAAACTCTTTTCCATGGCTGGACCCCCAAATAATATTCCTTTACGTGCTAAGGGGTCTCTAGAGAGAGGGATAGGTTTAATAACTAACCTCACTCTATCGCGTACCCTAACCCTAACCCCTACCCTAACACTAACGCGTACCCTAATCCTAACCCGAACCCTAAACCGAGCCCGAACCCTAACACTAACCCTAACCCTAACCCTAACCCATACCCTACGCCCTACCCGAACCCCTCCCCGAACCCGTACCCTAAGCCGTACCCTAACCCTCACCGTAACCCTAACCCTAACCCTAAGCTACCCTTGACTGCTTCTGCCTCCAATAGATTTCCTAAGCACTAGTGTTTTAAGGAACATGTTAAAAAGAGAATCCTAATGTGATTTCTTGATAATGGGTGTGTTCCTTATCTTCTCCTCCTGTCTAAACTCTTCTCCATGGCTGGACCCCCAAATAATATTCCTTTACGTGCTAAGGGGTATCTAGAGAGTGGGATAGGTTTAATAACTACACTCACCCTAACGCGTACACTAACCCTAACCCCTACCCTAACCCTAACGCGTACCCTAATCCTAACCCGTACCCTAAACCGAGCCCTAACCCTAACACTAACCCTAACCCTAACCCTAACCCATACCCTACGCCCTACCCGAACCCCTCCCCGAACCCATACCCTAAGCCGTACCCTAACCCTCACCCTAACCCTAACCCTAACCCTAAGCTACCCTTGACTGCTTCTGCCTCCAATAGATTTCCTAAGCACTAGTGTTTTAAGGAACAGGTTAAAAAGAGAATCCTAATGTGATTTCGTGATAATGGGTGTGTTCCTTATCGTCTCCTAGTGTCTAAACTCTTCTCCATGGCTGGACCCCCAAATAATATTACTTTACGTGCTAAGGGGTATCTAGAGAGTGGGATAGGTTTAATAACTACCCTCACCCTAATGCGTACACTAACCCTAACCCCTACCCTAACCCTAACGCGTACACTAATCCTAACCCGTACCCTAAACCGAGCCCTAACCCTAACACTAGCCCTAACCCTAACCCTAACACATACCCTACGCCCTACACGAACCCCTCCCCGAACCCGTACCGTAAGCCGTACCCTAACCCTCACCCTAACCCTATCCCTAACCCTAAGCTACCCTTGACTGCTTCTGCCTCCAATAGATTTCCTAAGCACTAGTGTTTTAAGGAACAGGTTAAAAAGAGAATCCTAATGTGATTTCTTGATAATGGGTGTGTTCCTTATCTTCTCCTAGTGTCTAAACTCTTCTCCATGGCTGGACCCCCAAATAATATTCCTTTACGTTCTAAGGGGTATCTAGAGAGTGGGATAGGTTTAATAACTACCCTCACCCTAACGCGTACACTAACCCTAACCCCTACCCTAACCGTAATGCGTACCCTAATCCTAACCCGTACCCTAAACCGAGCCCTAACCCTAACACTAACCCTAACCCTAACCCTAACCCATACCCTACGCCCTACGCGAACCCCTCCCTGAACCCGTACCCTAAGCCGTACCCTACCCCTCACCCTAATCCTAACCCTAACCCTAAGCTACCCTTGACGGCTTCTGACTCCAATAGATTTCCTAAGCACTAGTGTTTTAAGGAACAGGTTAAAAAGAGAATCCTAATGTGATTTCTTGATAATGGGTGTGTTCCTTATCTTCTCCTCCTGTCTAAACTCTTCTCCATGGCTGGACCCCCAAATAATATTTCTTACGTGCTACGGGGTTTGTAGAGTGTGGGATAGGTTTAATAACTATCCTCACCCTTACGCGTACCCTAACCCTAACCCCTACCCTAACCCTAACGCGTAGCCTAATCCTAACCCGTACCCTAAACCGAGCCCTAACTCTAACACTGACCCTAACCCTAACCCTAACCCATACCCTACGCCCTTCCCGAACCCCTCCCTGAACCTGTACCCTAAGCCGTACCCTACCCCTCACCCTAATCCTAACCCTAACACTAAGCTACCCATGACGGCTTCTGCCTCCAATAGATTTCCTAAGCACTAGTGTTTTAAGGAACAGGTTAAAAAGAGAATCCTAATGTGATTTCTTGATAATGGGTGTGTTCCTTATCTTCTCCTCGTGTCTAAACTCTTCTCCATGGCTGGACCCCCAAATAATATTCCTTTACGTGCTAAGGGGTATCTAGAGAGTGGGATAGGTTTAATAACTAACCTCACCCTATCGCGTACCCTAACCCTAACCCCTACCGTAACCCTAACGCGTACCCTAATCCTAACCCGTACCCTAAACCGAGCCCTAACCCTAACACTAACCCTAACCCTTACCCTAACCCATACCCTACGCCCTATCCGAACCCCTCCCCGAACCCGTACCCTAAGCCATACCCTAACCCTCACCCTAACCCTAACCCTAACCCTAAGCTACCCTTGACTGCTTCTGCCTCCAATAGATTTCCTAAGCACTAGTGTTTTAAGGAACAGGTTAAAAAGAGAATCCTAATGTGATTTCTTGATAATGGGTGTGTTCCTTATCTTCTCCTCGTGTCTAAACTCTTCTCCATGGCTGGACCCCCAAATAATATTCCTTTACGTGCTAAGGGGTATCTAGAGAGTGGGATAGGTTTAATAACTACCCTCACCCTAACGCGTACACTAACCCTAACCCCTACCCTATCCCTAACGCGTACCCTAATCCTAACCCGTACCCTAAACCGAGCCCTAACCCTAACACTAACCCTAACCCTAACCCTAACCCATACCCTACGCCCTACCCGAACCCCTCCCTGAACCTGTACCCTAAGCCGTACCCTAACCCTCACCCTAATCCTAACCCTAACCCTAAGCTACCCTTGACGGCTTCTGCCTCCAATAGATTTCCTAAGCACTAGTGTTTTAAGGAACAGGTTAAAAAGAGAATCCTAATGTGATTTCTTGATAATGGGTGTGTTCCTTATCTTCTCCTCGTGTCTAAACTCTTCTCCATGGCTGGACCCCCAATTAATATTCCTTTACGTGCTAAGGGGTATCTAGAGAGTGGGATAGGTTTAATAACTAACCTCACCCTATCGCGTACCCTAACCCTAACCCCTACCCTAACCCTAACGCGCACCCTAATCCTAACCCGTACCCTAAACTGAGCCCTAAACCTAACACTAGCCCGAACCCTAACCCTAACCCATAACCTACGCCCTACCCGAACCCCTCCCCGAACCCGTACCCTAAGCCGGACCCTAACCCTCACCCTAACCCTAACCCTAACCCTAAGCTACCCTTGACTGCTTCTGACTCCAATAGATTTCCTAAGCACTAGTGTTTTAAGGAACAGGTTAAAAAGAGAATCCTAATGTGATTTCGTGATAATGGGTGTGTTCCTTATCTTCTCCTCGGGTATAAACTCTTCTCCATGGCTGGACCCCCAATTAATATTCCTTTACGTGCTAAGGGGTATCTAGAGAGTGGGATAGGTTTAATAACTAACCTCACACTATCGCGTACCCTAACCCTAACCCCTACCCTAACCCTAACGCGTACCCTAATCCTAACCCGTACCCTAAACCGAGCCTTAACCCTAACACTAACCCTAACCCTAACCCTAACCCATACCCTACGCCCTACCCGAACCCCTCCCTGAACCCGTACCCTAAGCTGTACCCTAACCCTCACCCTAACCCTAACCCTAACTCTAAGCTACCCTTGACTGCTTCTGCCTCCAATAGATTTCCTAAGCACTAGTGTTTTAAGGAACAGGTTAAAAAGAGAATCCTAATGTGATTTCTTGATAATGGGTGTGTTCCTTATCTTCTCCTAGTGTCTAAACTCTTCTCCATGGCTGGACCCCCAAATAATATTACTTTACGTGCTAAGGGGTATCTAGAGAGTGGGATAGGTTTAATAACTACCCTCACCCTAATGCGTACACTAACCCTAACCCCTACCCTAAACCTAACGCGTACCCTAATCCTAACCCGTACCCTAAACCGAGCCCTAACCCTAACACTAGCCCTAACCCTAACCCTAACACATACCCTACGCCCTACCCGAACCCCTCCCCGAACCCGTACCCTAAGCCGTACCCTACCCCTCACCCTAATCCTAACCCTAACCCTAAGCTACCCTTGACGGCTTCTGCCTCCAATAGATTTCCTAAGCACTAGTGTTTTAAGGAACAGGTTAAAAAGAGAATCCTAAGGTGATTTCTTGATAATGGGTGTGTTCCTTATCTTCTCCTCGTGTCTAAACTCTTCTCCATGGCTGGACCCCCAAATAATATTCCTTTACGTGCTAAGGGGTATCTAGAGAGTGGGATAGGTTTAATAACTAACCTCACCCTATCGCGTACCCTAACCCTAACCCCTACCCTAACCCTAACGCGTACCCTAATCCTAACCCGTACCCTAAACCGAGCCTTAAACCTGACACTAACCCTAACCCTAACCCTAACCCATACCCTACGCCCTACCCGAACCCCTCCCCGAACCCGTACCCCAAGCCGTACCCTAACCCTCACCCTAACCCTAACTCTAACCCTAAGCTACCCTTGACTGCTTCTGCCTCCAATAGATTTCCTAAGCACTAGTGTTTTAAGGAACAGGTTAAAAAGAGAATCCTAATGTGATTTCTTGATAATGGGTGTGTTCCTTATCTTCTCCTCGTGTCTAAACTCTTCTCCATGGCTGGACCCCCAAATAATATTCCTTTACGTGCTAAGGGGTATCTAGAGAGTGGGATAGGTTTAATAACTACCCTCACCCTAACGCGTACACTAACCCTAACCCCTACCCTATCCCTAACGCGTACCCTAATCCTAACCCGTACCCTAAACCGAGCCCTAACCCTAACACTAACCCTAACCCTAACCCTAACCCATACCCTACGCCCTACCCGAACCCCTCCCTGAACCTGTACCCTAAGCCGTACCCTAACCCTCACCCTAATCCTAACCCTAACCCTAAGCTACCCTTGACGGCTTCTGCCTCCAATAGATTTCCTAAGCACTAGTGTTTTAAGGAACAGGTTAAAAAGAGAATCCTAATGTGATTTCTTGATAATGGGTGTGTTCCTTATCTTCTCCTCGTGTCTAAACTCTTCTCCATGGCTGGACCCCCAATTAATATTCCTTTACGTGCTAAGGGGTATCTAGAGAGTGGGATAGGTTTAATAACTAACCTCACCCTATCGCATACCCTAACCCTAACCCCTACCCTAACCCTAACGCGCACCCTAATCCTAACCCGTACCCTAAACTGAGCCCTAAACCTAACACTAGCCCGAACCCTAACCCTAACCCATAACCTACGCCCTACCCGAACCCCTCCCCGAACCCGTACCCTAAGCCGGACCCTAACCCTCACCCTAACCCTAACCCTAACCCTAAGCTACCCTTGACTGCTTCTGACTCCAATAGATTTCCTAAGCACTAGTGTTTTAAGGAACAGGTTAAAAAGAGAATCCTAATGTGATTTCGTGATAATGGGTGTGTTCCTTATCTTCTCCTCGGGTCTAAACTCTTCTCCATGGCTGGACCCCCAATTAATATTCCTTTACGTGCTAAGGGGTATCTAGAGAGTGGGATAGGTTTAATAACTAACCTCACACTATCGCGTACCCTAACCCTAACCCCTACCCTAACCCTAACGCGTACCCTAATCCTAACCCGTACCCTAAACCGAGCCTTAACCCTAACACTAACCCTAACCCTAACCCTAACCCATACCCTACGCCCTACCCGAACCCCTCCCTGAACCCGTACCCTAAGCTGTACCCTAACCCTCACCCTAACCCTAACCCTAACTCTAAGCTACCCTTGACTGCTTCTGCCTCCAATAGATTTCCTAAGCACTAGTGTTTTAAGGAACAGGTTAAAAAGAGAATCCTAATGTGATTTCTTGATAATGGGTGTGTTCCTTATCTTCTCCTAGTGTCTAAACTCTTCTCCATGGCTGGACCCCCAAATAATATTACTTTACGTGCTAAGGGGTATCTAGAGAGTGGGATAGGTTTAATAACTACCCTCACCCTAATGCGTACACTAACCCTAACCCCTACCCTAAACCTAACGCGTACCCTAATCCTAACCCGTACCCTAAACCGAGCCCTAACCCTAACACTAGCCCTAACCCTAACCCTAACACATACCCTACGCCCTACCCGAACCCCTCCCCGAACCCGTACCCTAAGCCGTACCCTAACCCTCACCCTAACCCTAACCCTAACCCTAAGCTACCCTTGACTGCTTCTGCCTCCAATAGACTTCCTAAGCACTAGTGTTTTAAGGAACAGGTTAAAAAGAGAATCCTAATGTGATTTCTTGATAATGGGTGTGTTCCTTATCTTCTCCTCGTGTCTAAACTCTTCTGCATGGCTGGACCCCTCAAATAATATTCCTTTACGTGCTAAGGGGTATCTAGAGAGTGGGATAGGTTTAATAACTACACTCACCCTAACGCGTACACTAACCCTAACCACTACCCTAACCCTAACGCGTACCCTAATCCTAACCCGTACCCTAAACCGAGCCCTAACCCTAACACTAACCCTAACCCTAACCCTAACCCATACCCTACGCCCTACCCGAAACCCCTCCCTGAACCTGTACCCTAAGCCGTACCCTACCCCTCACCCTAATCCTAACCCTAACCCTAAGCTACCCTTGACGGCTTCTGCCTCCAATAGATTTCCTAAGCACTAGTGTTTTAAGGAACAGGTTAAAAAGAGAATCCTAAGGTGATTTCTTGATAATGGGTGTGTTCCTTATCTTCTCCTCGTGTCTAAACTCTTCTCCATGGCTGGACCCCCAAATAATATTCCTTTACGTGCTAAGGGGTATCTAGAGAGTGGGATAGGTTTAATAACTAACCTCACCCTATCGCGTACCCTAACCCTAACCCCTACCCTAACCCTAACGCGTACCCTAATCCTAACCCGTACCCTAAACCGAGCCTTAAACCTGACACTAACCCTAACCCTAACCCTAACCCATACCCTACGCCCTACCCGAACCCCTCCCCGAACCCGTACCCCAAGCCGTACCCTAACCCTCACCCTAACCCTAACTCTAACCCTAAGCTACCCTTGACTGCTTCTGCCTCCAATAGATTTCCTAAGCACTAGTGTTTTAAGGAACAGGTTAAAAAGAGAATCCTAATGTGATTTCGTGATAATGGGTGTGTTCCTTATCTTCTCCTAGTGTCTAAACTCGTCTCCATGGCTGGACCCCCAAATAATATTCCTTTACGTGCTAAGGGGTATCTAGAGAGTGGGATAGGTTTAATAACTAACCTCACCCTAATGCGTACACTAACCCTATCCCTTACCCTAACCCTAACGCGTACCCTAATCCTAACCCATACCCTAAACCGAGCCCTAACCCTAACACTAACCCTAACCCTAACCCTAACCCATACCCTACGCCCTACCCGAACCCGTACCCTAAGCCGTACCCTACCCCTCACCCTAATCCTAACCCTAACCCTAAGCTACCCTTGACGGCTTCTGCCTCCAATAGATTTCCTAAGCACTAGTGTTTTAAGGAACAGGTTAAAAAGAGAATCCTAAGGTGATTTCTTGATAATGGGTGTGTTCCTTATCTTCTCCTCGTGTCTAAACTCTTCTCCATGGCTGGACCCCCAAATAATATTCCTTTACGTGCTAAGGGGTATCTAGAGAGTGGGATAGGTTTAATAACTAACCTCACCCTATCGCGTACCCTAACCCTAACCCCTACCCTAACCCTAACGCGTACCCTAATCCTAACCCGTACCCTAAACCGAGCCTTAAACCTGACACTAACCCTAACCCTAACCCTAACCCATACCCTACGCCCTACCCGAACCCCTCCCCGAACCCGTACCCCAAGCCGTACCCTAACCCTCACCCTAACCCTAACTCTAACCCTAAGCTACCCTTGACTGCTTCTGCCTCCAATAGATTTCCTAAGCACTAGTGTTTTAAGGAACAGGTTAAAAAGAGAATCCTAATGTGATTTCTTGATAATGGGTGTGTTCCTTATCTTCTCCTCGTGTCTAAACTCTTCTCCATGGCTGGACCCCCAAATAATATTCCTTTACGTGCTAAGGGGTATCTAGAGAGTGGGATAGGTTTAATAACTACCCTCACCCTAACGCGTACACTAACCCTAACCCCTACCCTATCCCTAACGCGTACCCTAATCCTAACCCGTACCCTAAACCGAGCCCTAACCCTAACACTAACCCTAACCCTAACCCTAACCCATACCCTACGCCCTACCCGAACCCCTCCCTGAACCTGTACCCTAAGCCGTACCCTAACCCTCACCCTAATCCTAACCCTAACCCTAAGCTACCCTTGACGGCTTCTGCCTCCAATAGATTTCCTAAGCACTAGTGTTTTAAGGAACAGGTTAAAAAGAGAATCCTAATGTGATTTCTTGATAATGGGTGTGTTCCTTATCTTCTCCTCGTGTCTAAACTCTTCTCCATGGCTGGACCCCCAATTAATATTCCTTTACGTGCTAAGGGGTATCTAGAGAGTGGGATAGGTTTAATAACTAACCTCACCCTATCGCATACCCTAACCCTAACCCCTACCCTAACCCTAACGCGCACCCTAATCCTAACCCGTACCCTAAACTGAGCCCTAAACCTAACACTAGCCCGAACCCTAACCCTAACCCATAACCTACGCCCTACCCGAACCCCTCCCCGAACCCGTACCCTAAGCCGGACCCTAACCCTCACCCTAACCCTAACCCTAACCCTAAGCTACCCTTGACTGCTTCTGACTCCAATAGATTTCCTAAGCACTAGTGTTTTAAGGAACAGGTTAAAAAGAGAATCCTAATGTGATTTCGTGATAATGGGTGTGTTCCTTATCTTCTCCTCGGGTCTAAACTCTTCTCCATGGCTGGACCCCCAATTAATATTCCTTTACGTGCTAAGGGGTATCTAGAGAGTGGGATAGGTTTAATAACTAACCTCACACTATCGCGTACCCTAACCCTAACCCCTACCCTAACCCTAACGCGTACCCTAATCCTAACCCGTACCCTAAACCGAGCCTTAACCCTAACACTAACCCTAACCCTAACCCTAACCCATACCCTACGCCCTACCCGAACCCCTCCCTGAACCCGTACCCTAAGCTGTACCCTAACCCTCACCCTAACCCTAACCCTAACTCTAAGCTACCCTTGACTGCTTCTGCCTCCAATAGATTTCCTAAGCACTAGTGTTTTAAGGAACAGGTTAAAAAGAGAATCCTAATGTGATTTCTTGATAATGGGTGTGTTCCTTATCTTCTCCTAGTGTCTAAACTCTTCTCCATGGCTGGACCCCCAAATAATATTACTTTACGTGCTAAGGGGTATCTAGAGAGTGGGATAGGTTTAATAACTACCCTCACCCTAATGCGTACACTAACCCTAACCCCTACCCTAAACCTAACGCGTACCCTAATCCTAACCCGTACCCTAAACCGAGCCCTAACCCTAACACTAGCCCTAACCCTAACCCTAACACATACCCTACGCCCTACCCGAACCCCTCCCCGAACCCGTACCCTAAGCCGTACCCTAACCCTCACCCTAACCCTAACCCTAACCCTAAGCTACCCTTGACTGCTTCTGCCTCCAATAGACTTCCTAAGCACTAGTGTTTTAAGGAACAGGTTAAAAAGAGAATCCTAATGTGATTTCTTGATAATGGGTGTGTTCCTTATCTTCTCCTCGTGTCTAAACTCTTCTGCATGGCTGGACCCCTCAAATAATATTCCTTTACGTGCTAAGGGGTATCTAGAGAGTGGGATAGGTTTAATAACTACACTCACCCTAACGCGTACACTAACCCTAACCACTACCCTAACCCTAACGCGTACCCTAATCCTAACCCGTACCCTAAACCGAGCCCTAACCCTAACACTAACCCTAACCCTAACCCTAACCCATACCCTACGCCCTACCCGAACCCCTCCCTGAACCTGTACCCTAAGCCGTACCCTACCCCTCACCCTAATCCTAACCCTAACCCTAAGCTACCCTTGACGGCTTCTGCCTCCAATAGATTTCCTAAGCACTAGTGTTTTAAGGAACAGGTTAAAAAGAGAATCCTAAGGTGATTTCTTGATAATGGGTGTGTTCCTTATCTTCTCCTCGTGTCTAAACTCTTCTCCATGGCTGGACCCCCAAATAATATTCCTTTACGTGCTAAGGGGTATCTAGAGAGTGGGATAGGTTTAATAACTAACCTCACCCTATCGCGTACCCTAACCCTAACCCCTACCCTAACCCTAACGCGTACCCTAATCCTAACCCGTACCCTAAACCGAGCCTTAAACCTGACACTAACCCTAACCCTAACCCTAACCCATACCCTACGCCCTACCCGAACCCCTCCCCGAACCCGTACCCCAAGCCGTACCCTAACCCTCACCCTAACCCTAACTCTAACCCTAAGCTACCCTTGACTGCTTCTGCCTCCAATAGATTTCCTAAGCACTAGTGTTTTAAGGAACAGGTTAAAAAGAGAATCCTAATGTGATTTCGTGATAATGGGTGTGTTCCTTATCTTCTCCTAGTGTCTAAACTCGTCTCCATGGCTGGACCCCCAAATAATATTCCTTTACGTGCTAAGGGGTATCTAGAGAGTGGGATAGGTTTAATAACTAACCTCACCCTAATGCGTACACTAACCCTATCCCTTACCCTAACCCTAACGCGTACCCTAATCCTAACCCATACCCTAAACCGAGCCCTAACCCTAACACTAACCCTAACCCTAACCCTAACCCATACCCTACGCCCTACCCGAACCCGTACCCTAAGCCGTACCCTACCCCTCACCCTAATCCTAACCCTAACCCTAAGCTACCCTTGACGGCTTCTGCCTCCAATAGATTTCCTAAGCACTAGTGTTTTAAGGAACAGGTTAAAAAGAGAATCCTAATGTGATTTCTTGATAATGGGTGTGTTCCTTATCTTATCCTCCTGTCTAAACTCTTCTCCATGGCAGGACCCCCAAATAATATTCCTTTACCTGCTAAGGGGTATCTAGAGAGTGGGATAGGTTTAATAACTAACCTCACCCTATCGCGTACACTAACCCTAACCCCTACCGTAACCCTAACGCGTACCCTAATCCTAACCCGTACCCTAAACCGAGCCCTAACCCTAACACTAACCCTAACCCTAACCCTAACCCATACCCTACGCCCTACCCGAACCCCTCCCCGAACTCGTACCCTAAGCTGTACCCTAACCCTCACCCTAACCCTAACCCTAACCCTAAGCTACCCTTGACTGCTTCTGCCTCCAATAGATTTCCTAAGCACTAGTGTTTTAAGGAACACGTTAAAAAGAGAATCCTAATGTGATTTCTTGATAATGGGTGTGTTCCTTATCTTCTCCTCGTGTCTAAACTCTTCTCCATGGCTGGACCCCCAAATAATATTCCTTTACGTGCTAAGGGGTATCTAGAGAGTGGGATAGGTTTAATAACTACCCTCACCCTAACGCGTACACTAACCCTAACACCTACCCTATCCCTAACGCGTACCCTAATCCTAACCCGTACCCTAAACCGAGCCCTAACCCTAACACTAACCCTAACCCTAACCCTAACCCATACCCTACGCCCTACCCGAACCCCTCCCTGAACCTGTACCCTAAGCCGTACCCTACCCCTCACCCTAATCCTAACCCTAACCCTAAGCTACCCTTTACGGCTTCTGCCTCCAATAGAATTCCTAAGCACTATTGTTTTAAGGAACAGGTTAAAAAGAGAATTCTAATGTGATTTCTTGATAATGGGTGTGTTCCTTGTCTTCTCCTCGTGTCTAAACTCTTCTCCATGGCTGGACCCCCAATTAATATTCCTTTACGTGCTAAGGGGTATCTAGAGAGTGGGATAGGTTTAATAACTAACCTCACCCTATCGCGTACCCTAACCTTAACCCCTACCCTAACCCTACCGCGTACCCTAATGCTAACCCGTACCCTAAACCGAACCCTAACCCTAACACTAACCCTAACCCTAACCCTAACCCATACCCTACGCCCTACCCGAACCCCTCCCCGAACCCGTACCCTAAGCCGTACCCTAACCCTCACCCTAACCCTAACCCTAACCCTAAGCTACCCTTGACTGCTTCTGCCTCCAATAGATTTCCTAAGCACTAGTGTTTTAAGGAACAGGTTAAAAAGAGAATCCTAATGTGATTTCTTGATAATGGGTGTGTTCCTTATCTTCTCCTAGTGTCTAAACTCTTCTCCATGGCTGGACCCCCAAATAATATTCCTTTACGTGCTAAGGTGTATCTAGAGAGTGGGATAGGTTTAATAACTACCCTCACCCTATCGCGTACCCTAACCCTAACCCCTACCCTAACCCTAACCCGTACCCTAACCCTAACCCCTACCCTAACCCTAACGCGTACCCTAATCCTATCCCATACCCTAAACCGAGCCCTAACCCTGACACTAACCCTAACCCTAACCCTAATCCATACCCTACGCCCTACCCGAACCCCTCCCCGAACCCATACCCTAAGCCGTACCCTAACCCTCTCCCTAACCCTAACCCTAACCCTAAGCTACCCTTGACTGCTTCTGCCTCCAATAGATTTCCTAAGCACTAGTGTTTTAAGGAACAGGTTAAAAAGTGAATCCTAATGTGATTTCGTGATAATGGGTGTGTTCCTTATCTTCTCCTAGTGTCTAAACTCTTCTCCATGGCTGGACCCCCAAATAATATTCCTTTACGTGCTAAGGGGTATCTAGAGAGTGGGATAGGTTTAATAACTACCCTCACCCTAACGCGTACCCTAACCCTAACCCCTACCCTAAACCTAACGCGTACCCTAATCTTAACCCGTACCCTAAACTGAGCCCAAACCCTAACACTAACCCTAACCCTAACCCTAACCCATACCCTACGCCCTACCCGAACCCCTCCCTGAACCCGTACCCTATGCCGTACCCTACCCCTCACCCTAACCCTAACCCTAACCCGAAGCTACCCTTGACGGCTTCTGCCTCCAATAGATTTCCTAAGCACTAGTGTTTTAAGGAACAGGTTAAAAAGAGAATCCTAATGTGATTTCGTGATAATGGGTGTGTTCCTTATATTCTCCTCGTGTCTAAACTCTTCTCCATGGCTGTACCCCCAAATAATATTCCTTTACGTGCTAAGGTGTATCTAGAGAGTGGGATAGGTTTAATAACTACCCTCACCCTAACGCGTACCCTAACCCTAACCCCTACCCTAACCCTAACCCGTACCCTAACCCTAACCCCTACCCTAACCCTAACGCGTACCCTAATCCTATCCCGTACCCTAAACCGAGCCCTAACCCTAACACTAACCCTAACCCTAACCCTAATCCATACCCTACGCCCTACCCGAACCCCTCCCCGAACCCATACCCTAAGCCGTACCCTAACCCTCTCCCTAACCCTAACCCTAACCCTAAGCTACCCTTGACTGCTTCTGCCTCCAATAGATTTCCTAAGCACTAATGTTTTAAGGAACAGGTTAAAAAGTGAATCCTAATGTGATTTCGTGATAATGGGTGTGTTCCTTATCTTCTCCTAGTGTCTAAACTCTTCTCCATGGCTGGACCCCCAAATAATATTCCTTTACGTGCTAAGGGGTATCTAGAGAGTGGGATAGGTTTAATAACTACCCTCACCCTAACGCGTACCCTAACCCTAACCCCTACCCTAAACCTAACGCGTACCCTAATCTTAACCCGTACCCTAAACTGAGCCCTAATCCTAACACTAACCCTAACCCTAACCCTAACCCATACCCTACGCCCTACCCGAACCCCTCCCTGAACCCGTACCCTAAGCCGTACCCTACCCCTCACCCTAACCCTAACCCTAACCCGAAGCTACCCTTGACGGCTTCTGCCTCCAATAGATTTCCTAAGCACTAGTGTTTTAAGGAACAGGTTAAAAAGAGAATCCTAATGTGATTTCTTGATAATGGGTGTGTTCCTTATCTTCTGCTAGTGTCTAAACTCTTCTCCATGGCTGGACCCCCAAATAATATTCCTTTACGTGCTAAGGGGTATCTAGAGAGTGGGATAAGTTTAATAACTAACCTCATCCTATCGCGTACCCTAACCTTAACCCCTACCCTAACCCTAACGCGCACCCTAATCCTAACCCGTACCCTAAACTGAGCCCTAAACCAAACACTAGCCCTAACCCTAACCCTAACCCATAACCTACGCCCTACCCGAACCCCTCCCCGAACCCGTACCCTAAGCCGGACCCTAACCCTCACCCTAACCCTCACCCTAACCCTAAGGTACCCTTGACTGCTTCTGCCTCCAATAGACTTCCTAAGCACTAGTGTTTTAAGGAACAGGTTAAAAAGAGAATCCTAATGTGATTTCTTGATAATGGGTGTGTTCCTTATATTCTCCTCGTGTCTAAACTCTTCTCCATGGCTGTACCCCCAAATAATATTCCTTTACGTGCTAAGGTGTATCTAGAGAGTGGGATAGGTTTAATAACTACCCTCACCCTAACGCGTACCCTAACCCTAACCCCTACCCTAACCCTAACCCGTACCCTAACCCTAACACCTACCCTAACCCTAACGCATACCCTAATCCTATCCCGTACCCTAAACCGAGCCCTAACCCTAACACTAACCCTAACCCTAACCCTAATCCATACCCTACGCCCTACCCGAACCCCTCCCCGAACCCATACCCTAAGCCGTACCCTAACCCTCTCCCTAACCCTAACCCTAACCCTAAGCTACCCTTGACTGCTTCTGCCTCCAATAGATTTCCTAAGCACTAATGTTTTAAGGAACAGGTTAAAAAGTGAATCCTAATGTGATTTCGTGATAATGGGTGTGTTCCTTATCTTCTCCTAGTGTCTAAACTCCTCTCCATGGCTGGACCCCCAAATAATATTCCTTTACGTGCTAAGGGGTATCTAGAGAGTGGGATAGGTTTAATAACTACCCTCACCCTAACGCGTACCCTAACCCTAACCCCTACCCTAAACCTAACGCGTACCCTAATCTTAACCCGTACCCTAAACTGAGCCCTAATCCTAACACTAACCCTAACCCTAACCCTAACCCATACCCTACGCCCTACCCGAACCCCTCCCTGAACCCGTACCCTAAGCCGTACCCTACCCCTCACCCTAACCCTAACCCTAACCCCAAGCTACCCTTGACGGCTTCTGCCTCCAATAGATTTCCTAAGCACTAGTGTTTTAAGGAACAGGTTAAAAAGAGAATCCTAATGTGATTTCTTGATAATGGGTGTGTTCCTTATCTTCTGCTAGTGTCTAAACTCTTCTCCATGGCTGGACCCCCAAATAATATTCCTTTACGTGCTAAGGGGTATCTAGAGAGTGGGATAAGTTTAATAACTAACCTCATCCTATCGCGTACCCTAACCCTAACCCCTACCCTAACCCTAACGCGCACCCTAATCCTAACCCGTACCCTAAACTGAGCCCTAAACCTAACACTAGCCCTAACCCTAACCCTAACCCATAACCTACGCCCTACACGAACCCCTCCCCGAACCCGTACCCTAAGCCGGACCCTAACCCTCACCCTAACCCTCACCCTAACCCTAAGCTACCCTTGACTGCTTCTGCCTCCAATAGACTTCCTAAGCACTAGTGTTTTAAGGAACAGGTTAAAAAGAGAATCCTAATGTGATTTCTTGATAATGGGTGTGTTCCTTATCTTCTCCTAGTGTCTAAACTCTTCTCCATGGCTGGACCCCCAAATAATATTCCTTTACGTGCTAAGGGGTATCTAGAGAGTGGGATAGGTTTAATAACTACCCTCACCCTATCGCGTACCCTAACCCTAACCCCTACCCTAACACTAACGCCTACCCTAATCCTAACACGTACCGTAACTCGAGCCCTAACCCTAACACTAACCCTAACCCTAACCCTAACCCATACCCTACGACCTACCCGAACCCCTCCCCGAACCCGTACCCTAAGCCGTACCCTAACCCTCACCCTAACCCTAACCCTAACCCTAAGCTACCCTTGACTGCTTCTGCCTCCAATAGATTTCCTAAGCACTAGTGTTTTAAGGAACAGGTTAAAAAGAGAATCCTAATGAGATTTCTTGATAATGGGTGTGTTCCTTATTTTCTCCTCGTATCTAAACTCTTCTCCATGGCTGGACCCCCAAATAATATTCCTTTACATGCTAAGGGGTATCTAGAGAGTGGGATAGGTTTAATAACTACCCTCTCCCTAACGCGTACCCTAACCCTAACCCCTACCCTAACCCTAACGCGTACCCTAATCCTAACCCGTACCCTAAACCGAGCCCTAACCCTAACACTAACCCTAACCCTAACCCTAACCCATACCCTACGCCCTACCCGAACCCCTCCCCGAACCCGTACCCTAAGCCATACCCTAACCCTCACCCTAACCCTAACCCTAACCCTAAGCTACCCTTGACTGCTTCTGCCTCCAATAGATTTCCGAAGCACTAGTGTTTTAAGGAACAGGTTAAAAAGAGCATCCTAATGTGATTTCGTGATAATGGGTGTGTTCCTTATCTTCTCCTCGGGTCTAAACTCTTCTCCATGGCTGGACCCCCAATTAATATTCCTTTACGTGCTAAGGGGTATCTAGAGAGTGGGATAGGTTTAATAACTAACCTCACCCTATCGCGTACCCTAACCCTAACCCCTACCCTAACCCTAACGCGTACCCTAATCCTAACCCGTACCCTAAACCGAGCCTTAACCCTAACCCTAACCCTAACCCTAACCCTAACCCTAACCCATACCCTACGCCCTACCCGAACCCCTCCCTGAACCCGTACCCTAAGCTATACCCTAACCCTCACCCTAACCCTAACCCTAACTCTAAGCTACCCTTGACTGCTTCTGCCTCCAATAGATTTCCTAAGCACTAGTGTTTTAAGGAACAGGTTAAAAAGAGAATCCTAATGTGATTTCTTGATAATGGGTGTGTTCCTTATCTTCTCCTAGTGTCTAAACTCTTCTCCATGGCTGGACCCCCAAATTATATTCCTTTACGTGCTAAGGGGTATCTAGAGAGTGGGATAGGTTTAATAACTACCCTCACCCTAATGCGTACACTAACCCTAACCCCTACCCTAAACCTAACGCGTACCCTAATCCTAACCCGTACCCTAAACCGAGCCCTAACCCTAACACTAGCCCTAACCCTAACCCTAACACATACCCTACGCCCTACCCGAACCCCTCCCCGAACCCGTACCCTAAGCCGTACCCTAACCCTCACCCTAACCCTAACCCTAACCCTAAGCTACCCTTGACTGCTTCTGCCTCCAATAGACTTCCTAAGCACTAGTGTTTTAAGGAACAGGTTAAAAAGAGAATCCTAATGTGATTTCTTGATAATGGGTGTTTTCCTTATCTTCTCCTAGTGTCTAAACTCTTCTCCATGGCTGGACCCCCAAATAATATTCCTTTACGTGCTAAGGGGTATCTAGAGAGAGGGATAGGTTTAATAACTAACCTCACCCTATCGCGTACCCTAACCCTAACCCCTACCCTAACACTAACGCATACCCTAATGCTAACCCGAACCCTAAACCGAGCCCTAACCCTAACACTAACCCTAACCCTAACCCTAACCCATACCCTACGCCCTACCCGAACCCCTCCCCGAACCCGTACCCTAAGCCGTACCCTAACCCTCACCCTAACCCTAACCCTAACCCTAAGCTACCCTTGACTGCTTCTGCCTCCAATAGATTTCCTAAGCACTAGTGTTTTTAGGAACAGGTTAAAAAGAGAATCCTAATGTGATTTCTTGATAATGGGTGTGTTCCTTATCTTCTCCTCGTGTCTAAACTCTTCTCCATGGCTGGACCCCTCAAATAATATTCCTTTACGTGCTAAGGGGTATCTAGAGAGTGGGATAGGTTTAATAACTACACTCACCCTAACGCGTACCCTAACCCTAACCCCTACCCTAACCCTAACCCGTACCCTAACCCTAACCCCTACCCTAACCCTAACCCGTACCCTAATCCTAACCCGTACCCTAAACCGAGCCCTAACCCTAACACTAACCCTAACCCTAACCCTAATTCATACCCTACGCCCTACCCGAACCCCTCCCCGAACCCATACCCTAAGCCGTACCCTAACCCTCTCCCTAACCCTAACCCTAACCCTAAGCTACCCTTGACTGCTTCTGCCTCCAATAGATTTCCTAAGCACTAGTGTTTTAAGGAACAGGTTAAAAAGTGAATCCTAAAGTGATTTCGTGATAATGGGTGTGTTCCTTATCTTATCCTAGTGTCTAAACTCTTCTCCATGGCTGGACCCCCAAATAATATTCCTTTACGTGCTAAGGGGTATCTAGAGAGTGGGATAGGTTTAATAACTACCCTAACCCTAACGCGTACCCTAACCCTAACCCCTACCCTAACCCTAACCCGTACCCTAATCCTAACCCGTACCCTAAACCGAAACCTAACCCTAACACTAGCCCTAACCCTAACCCTAACCCATACCCTACGCCCTACCAGAACCCCTCCCCGAACCCGTACCCTAAGCCGTACCCTACCCCTCACCCTAACCCTAACCATAACCCTAAGCTACCCTTGACGGCTTCTGCCTCCAATAGATTTCCTAAGCACTAGTGTTTTAAGGAACAGGTTAAAAAGAGAATCCTAATGTGATTTCGTGATAATGGGTGTGTTCCTTATATTCTCCTCGTGTCTAAACTCTTCTCCATGGCTGTACCCCCAAATAATATTCCTTTACGTGCTAAGGTGTATCTAGAGAGTGGGATAGGTTTAATAACTACCCTCACCCTAACGCGTACCCTAACCCTAACCCCTACCCTAACCCTAACCCGTACCCTAACCCTAACCCCTACCCTAACCCTAACGCGTACCCTAATCCTATCCCGTACCCTAAACCGAGCCCTAACCCTAACACTAACCCTAAACCTAACCCTAATCCATACCCTACGCCCTACCCGAACCCCTCCCCGAACCAATACCCTAAGCCGTACCCTAACCCTCTCCCTAACCCTAACCCTAACCCTAAGCTACCCTTGACTGCTTCTGCCTCCAATAGATTTCCTAAGCACTAGTGTTTTAAGGAACAGGTTAAAAAGTGAATCCTAATGTGATTTCGTGATAATGGGTGTGTTCCTTATCTTCTCCTAGTGTCTAAACTCTTCTCCATGGCTGGACCCCCAAATAATATTCCTTTACGTGCTAAGGGGTATCTAGAGAGTGGGATAGGTTTAATAACTACCCTCACCCTAACGCGTACCCTAACCCTAACCCCTACCCTAAACCTAACGCGTACCCTAATCTTAACCCGTACCCTAAACTGAGCCCTAACCCTAACACTAACCCTAACCCTAACCCTAACCCATACCCTACGCCCTACCCGAACCCCTCCCTGAACCCGTACCCTAAGCCGTACCCTACCCCTCACCCTAACCCTAACCCTAACCCGAAGCTAACCTTGACGGCTTCTGCCTCCAATAGATTTCCTAAGCACTAGTGTTTTAAGGAACAGGTTAAAAAGAGAATCCTAATGTGATTTCTTGATAATGGGTGTGTTCCTTATCTTCTCCTCGTGTCTAAACTCTTCTCCATGGCTGGTCCCCCAAATAATATTCCTTTACGTGCTAAGGGGTATCTAGAGAGTGGGATAGGTTTAATAACTACCCTAACCCTAATGCGTACACTAACCCTAACCCCTAACCTAACCCTAACGTGTACCCTAATCCTAACCCGTACCCTAAACCGAACCCTAACCCTAACACTAGCCCTAACCCTAACCCTAACCCATACCCTACGCCCTACCCGAACCCCTCCCCGAACCCGTACCCTAAGCCGTACCCTACCCCTCACCCTAACCCTAACCATAACCCTAAGCTACCCTTGACGGCTTCTGCCTCCAATAGATTTCCTAAGCACTAGTGTTTTAAGGAACAGGTTAAAAAGAGAATCCTAATGTGATTTCGTGATAATGGGTGTGTTCCTTATATTCTCCTCGTGTCTAAACTCTTCTCCATGGCTGTACCCCCAAATAATATTCCTTTACGTGCTAAGGTGTATCTAGAGAGTGGGATAGGTTTAATAACTACCCTCACCCTAACGCGTACCCTAACCCTAACCCCTACCCTAACCCTAACCCGTACCCTAACCCTAACCCCTACCCTAACCCTAACGCGTACCCTAATCCTATCCCGTACCCTAAACCGAGCCCTAACCCTAACACTAACCCTAACCCTAACCCTAATCCATACCCTACGCCCTACCCGAACCCCTCCCCGAACCCATACCCTAAGCCGTACCCTAACCCTCTCCCTAACCCTAACCCTAACCCTAAGCTACCCTTGACTGCTTCTGCCTCCAATAGATTTCCTAAGCACTAGTGTTTTAAGGAACAGGTTAAAAAGTGAATCCTAATGTGATTTCGTGATAATGGGTGTGTTCCTTATCTTCTCCTAGTGTCTAAACTCTTCTCCATGGCTGGACCCCCAAATAATATTCCTTTACGTGCTAAGGGGTATCTAGAGAGTGGGATAGGTTTAATAACTACCCTCACCCTAACGTGTACCCTAACCCTAACCCCTACCCTAAACCTAACGCGTACCCTAATCTTAACCCGTACCCTAAACTGAGCCCTAATCCTAACACTAACCCTAACCCTAACCCTAACCCATACCCTACGCCCTACCCGAACCCCTCCCTGAACCCGTACCCTAAGCCGTACCCTACCCCTCACCCTAACCCTAACCCTAACCCGAAGCTACCCTTGACGGCTTCTGCCTCCAATAGATTTCCTAAGCACTAGTGTTTTAAGGAACAGGTTAAAAAGAGAATCCTAATGTGATTTCTTGATAATGGGTGTGTTCCTTATCTTCTGCTAGTGTCTAAACTCTTCTCCATGGCTGGACCCCCAAATAATATTCCTTTACGTGCTAAGGGGTATCTAGAGAGTGGGATAAGTTTAATAACTAACCTCATCCTATCGCGTACCCTAACCCTAACCCCTACCCTAACCCTAACGCGCACCCTAATCCTAACCCGTACCCTAAACTGAGCCCTAAACCTAACACTAGCCCTAACCCTAACCCTAACCCATACCCTACGCCCTACCCGAACCCCTCCCCGAACCCGTACCCTAAGCCGGACCCTAACCCTCACCCTAACCCTCACCCTAACCCTAAGGTACCCTTGACTGCTTCTGCCTCCAATAGACTTCCTAAGCACTAGTGTTTTAAGGAACAGGTTAAAAAGAGAATCCTAATGTGATTTCCTGATAATGGGTGTGTTCCTTATATTTTCCTCGTGTCTAAACTCTTCTCCATGGCTGTACCCCCAAATAATAATCCTTTACGTGCTAAGGTGTATCTAGAGAGTGGGATAGGTTTAATAACTACCCTCACCCTAACGCGTACCCTAACCCTAACCCCTACCCTAACCCTAACCCGTACCCTAACCCTAACCCCTACCCTAACCCTAACGCGTACCCTAATCCTATCCCGTACTCTAAACCGAGCCCTAACCCTAACACTAACCCTAACCCTAACCCTAATCCATACCCTACGCCCTACCCGAACCCCTCCCCGAACCCATACCCTAAGCCGTACCCTAACCCTCTCCCTAACCCTAACCCTAACCCTAAGCTACCCTTGACTGCTTCTGCCTCCAATAGATTTCCTAAGCACTAGTGTTTTAAGGAACAGGTTAAAAAGTGAATCCTAATGTGATTTCGTGATAATGGGTGTGTTCCTTATCTTCTCCTAGTGTCTAAACTCTTCTCCATGGCTGGACCCCCAAATAATATTCCTTTACGTGCTAAGGGGTATCTAGAGAGTGGGATAGGTTTAATAACTACCCTCACCCTAACGCGTACCCTAACCCTAACCCCTACCCTAAACCTAACGCGTACCCTAATCTTAACCCATACCCTAAACTGAGCCCTAACCCTAACACTAACCCTAACCCTAACCCTAACCCATACCCTACGCCCTACCCGAACCCCTCCCTGAACCCGTACCCTAAGCCGTACCCTACCCCTCACCCTAACCCTAACCCTAACCCGAAGCTACCCTTGACGGCTTCTGCATCCAATAGATTTCCTAAGCACTAGTGTTTTAAGGAACAGGTTAAAAAGAGAATCCTAATGTGATTTCTTGATAATGGGTGTGTTTCTTATCTTCTCCTCGTGTCTAAACTCTTCTCCATGGCTGGTCCCCCAAATAATATTCCTTTACGTGCTAAGGGGTATCTAGAGAGTGGGATAGGTTTAATAACTACCCTAACCCTAATGCGTACACTAACCCTAACCCCTACACTAACCCTAACGCGTACCCTAATCCTAACCCGTACCCTAAACCGAAACCTAACCCTAACACTAGCCCTAACCCTAACCCTAACCCATACCCTACGCCCTACCAGAACCCCTCCCCGAACCCGTACCCTAAGTCGTACCCTACCCCTCACCCTAACCCTAACCATAACCCTAAGCTACCCTTGACGGCTTCTGCCTCCAATAGATTTCCTAAGCACTAGTGTTTTAAGGAACAGGTTAAAAAGAGAATCCTAATGTGATTTCGTGATAATGGGTGTGTTCCTTATATTCTCCTCGTGTCTAAACTCTTCTCCATGGCTGTACCCCCAAATAATATTCCTTTACGTGCTAAGGTGTATCTAGAGAGTGAGATAGGTTTAATAACTACCCTCACCCTAACGCGTACCCTAACCCTAACCCCTACCCTAACCCTAACCCGTACCCTAACCCTAACCCCTACCCTAACCCTAACGCGTACCCTAATCCTATCCCGTACCCTAAACCGAGCCCTAACCCTAACACTAACCCTAACCCTAACCCTAATCCATACCCTACGCCCTACCCGAACCCCTCCCCGAACCCATACCCTAAGCCGTACCCTAACCCTCTCCCTAACCCTAACCCTAACCCTAAGCTACCCTTGACTGCTTCTGCCTCCAATAGATTTCCTAAGCACTAGTGTTTTAAGGAACAGGTTAAAAAGTGAATCCTAATGTGATTTCGTGATAATGGGTGTGTTCCTTATCTTCTCCTAGTGTCTAAACTCTTCTCCATGGCTGGACCCCCAAATAATATTCCTTTACGTGCTAAGGGGTATCTAGAGAGTGGGATAGGTTTAATAACTACCCTCACCCTAACGCGTACCCTAACCCTAACCCCTACCCTAAACCTAACGCGTACCCTAATCTTAACCCATACCCTAAACTGAGCCCTAACCCTAACACTAACCCTAACCCTAACCCTAACCCATACCCTACGCCCTACCCGAACCCCTCCCTGAACCCGTACCCTAAGCCGTACCCTACCCCTCACCCTAACCCTAACCCTAACCCGAAGCTACCCTTGACGGCTTCTGCATCCAATAGATTTCCTAAGCACTAGTGTTTTAAGGAACAGGTTAAAAAGAGAATCCTAATGTGATTTCTTGATAATGGGTGTGTTTCTTATCTTCTCCTCGTGTCTAAACTCTTCTCCATGGCTGGTCCCCCAAATAATATTCCTTTACGTGCTAAGGGGTATCTAGAGAGTGGGATAGGTTTAATAACTACCCTAACCCTAATGCGTACACTAACCCTAACCCCTACACTAACCCTAACGCGTACCCTAATCCTAACCCGTACCCTAAACCGAAACCTAACCCTAACACTAGCCCTAACCCTAACCCTAACCCATACCCTACGCCCTACCAGAACCCCTCCCCGAACCCGTACCCTAAGTCGTACCCTACCCCTCACCCTAACCCTAACCATAACCCTAAGCTACCCTTGACGGCTTCTGCCTCCAATAGATTTCCTAAGCACTAGCGTTTTAAGGAACAGGTTAAAAAGAGAATCCTAATGTGATTTCGTGATAATGGGTGTGTTCCTTATATTCTCCTCGTGTCTAAACTCTTCTCCATGGCTGTACCCCAAAATAATATTCCTTTACGTGCTAAGGTGTATCTAGAGAGTGGGATAGGTTTAATAACTACCCTCACCCTAACGCGTACCCTAACCCTAACCCCTACCCTAACCCTAACCCGTACCCTAACCCTAACCCCTACCCTAACCCTAACGCGTACCCTAATCCTATCCCGTACCCTAAACCGAGCCCTAACCCTAACACTAACCCTAACCCTAACCCTAATCCATACCCTACGCCCTACCCGAACCCCTCCCCGAACCCATACCCTAAGCCGTACCCTAACCCTCTCCCTAACCCTAACCCTAACCCTAAGCTACCCTTGACTGCTTCTGCCTCCAATAGATTTCCTAAGCACTAGTGTTTTAAGGAACAGGTTAAAAAGTGAATCCTAATGTGATTTCGTGATAATGGGTGTGTTCCTTATCTTCTCCTAGTGTCTAAACTCTTCTCCATGGCTGGACCCCCAAATAATATTCCTTTACGTGCTAAGGGGTATCTAGAGAGTGGGATAGGTTTAATAACTACCCTCACCCTAACGCGTACCCTAACCCTAACCCCTACCCTAAACCTAACGCGTACCCTAATCTTAACCCGTACCCTAAACTGAGCCCTAACCCTAACACTAACCCTAACCCTAACCCTAACCCATACCCTACGCCCTACCCGAACCCCTCCCTGAACCCGTACCCTAAGCCGTACCCTACCCCTCACCCTAACCCTAACCCTAACCCGAAGCTACCCTTGACGGCTTCTGCCTCCAATAGATTTCCTAAGCACTAGTGTTTTAAGGAACAGGTTAAAAAGAGAACCCTAATGTGATTTCTTAATAATGGGTGTGTTCCTTATCTTCTCCTCGTGTCTAAACTCTTCTCCATGGCTGGTCCCCCTAATAATATTCCTTTACGTGCTAAGGGGTATCTAGAGAGTGGGATAGGTTTAATAACTACCCTAACCCTAATGCGTACACTAACCCTAACCCCTAACCTAACCCTAACGTGTACCCTAATCCTAACCCGTACCCTAAACCGAACCCTAACCCTAACACTAGCCCTAACCCTAACCCTAACCCATACCCTACGCCCTACCCGAACCCCTCCCCGAACCCGTACCCTAAGCCGTACCCTACCCCTCACCCTAACCCTAACCATAACCCTAAGCTACCCTTGACGGCTTCTGCCTCCAATAGATTTCCTAAGCACTAGTGTTTTAAGGAACAGGTTAAAAAGAGAATCCTAATGTGATTTCGTGATAATGGGTGTGTTCCTTATATTCTCCTCGTGTCTAAACTCTTCTCCATGGCTGTACCCCCAAATAATATTCCTTTACGTGCTAAGGTGTATCTAGATAGTGGGATAGGTTTAATAACTACCCTCACCCTAACGCGTACACTAACCCTAACCCCTACCCTAACCCTAACCCGTACCCTAACCCTAACCCCTACCCTAACCCTAACGCGTACCCTAATCCTATCCCGTACCCTAAACCGAGCCCTAACCCTAACACTAACCCTAACCCTAACCCTAATCCATACCCTACGCCCTACCCGAACCCCTCCCCGAACCCATACCCTAAGCCGTACCCTAACCCTCTCCCTAACCCTAACCCTAACCCTAAGCTACCCTTGACTGCTTCTGCCTCCAATAGATTTCCTAAGCACTAGTGTTTTAAGGAACAGGTTAAAAAGTGAATCCTAATGTGATTTCGTGATAATGGGTGTGTTCCTTATCTTCTCCTAGTGTCTAAACTCTTCTCCATGGCTGGACCCGAAAATAATATTCCTTTACGTGCTAAGGGGTATCTAGAGAGTGGGATAGGTTTAATAACTACCCTCACCCTAACGCGTACCCTAACCCTAACCCCTACCCTAAACCTAACGCGTACCCTAATCTTAACCCGTACCCTAAACTGAGCCCTAACCCTAACACTAACCCTAACCCTAACCCTAACCCATACCCTACGCCCTACCCGAACCCCTCCCTGAACCCGTACCCTAAGCCGTACCCTACCCCTCACCCTAACCCTAACCCTAACCCGAAGCTACCCTTGACGGCTTCTGCCTCCAATAGATTTCCTAAGCACTAGTGTTTTAAGGAACAGGTTAAAAAGAGAATCCTAATGTGATTTCTTGATAATGGGTGTGTTCCTTATCTTCTGCTAGTGTCTAAACTCTTCTCCATGGCTGGACCCCCAAAATAATATTCCTTTACGTGCTAAGGGGTATCTAGAGAGTGGGATAAGTTTAATAACTAACCTCATCCTATCGCGTACCCTAACCCTAACCCCTACCCTAACCCTAACGCGCACCCTAATCCTAACCCGTACCCTAAACTGAGCCCTAAACCTAACACTAGCCCTAACCCTAACACTAACCATAACCTACGCCCTACCCGAACCCCTCCCCGAACCCGTACCCTAAGCCGGACCCTAACCCTCACCCTAACCCTCACCCTAACCCTAAGGTACCCTTGACTGCTTCTGCCTCCAATAGACTTCCTAAGCACTAGTGTTTTAAGGAACAAGTTAAAAAGAGAATCCTAATGTGATTTCTTGATAATGGGTGTGTTCCTTATATTCTCCTCGTGTCTAAACTCTTCTCCATGGCTGTACCCCCAAATAATATTCCTTTACGTGCTAAGGTGTATCTAGAGAGTGGGATAGGTTTAATAACTACCCTCACCCTAACGCGTACCCTAACCCTAACCCCTACCCTAACACTAACGCCTACCCTAATCCTAACCCGTACCCTAACTCGAGCCCTAACCCTAACACTAACCCTAACCCTAACCCTAACCCATACCCTACGCCCTACCCGAACCCCTCCCCGAACCCGTACCCTAAGCCGTACCCTAACCCTCACCCTAACCCTAACCCTAACCCTAAGCTACCCTTGACTGCTTCTGCCTCCAATAGATTTCCTAAGCACTAGTGTTTTAAGGAACAGGTTAAAAAGAGAATCCTAAAGAGATTTCTTGATAATGGGTGTGTTCCTTATTTTCTCCTCGTATCTAAACTCTTCTCCATGGCTGGACCCCCAAATAATATTCCTTTACATGCTAAGGGGTATCTAGAGAGTGGGATAGGTTTAATAACTACCCTCTCCCTAACGCGTACCCTAACCCTAACCCCTACCCTAACCCTAACGCGTACCCTAATCCTAACCCGTACCCTAAACCGAGCCCTAACCCTAACACTAACCCTAACCCTAACCCTAATCCATACCCTACGCCCTACCCGAACCCCTCCCCGAACCCGTACCCTAAGCCATACCCTAACCCTCACCCTAACCCTAACCCTAACCCTAAGCTACCCTTGACTGCTTCTGCCTCCAATAGATTTCCTAAGCACTAGTGTTTTAAGGAACAGGTTAAAAAGAGAATCCTAATGTGATTTCGTGATAATGGGTGTGTTCCTTATCTTCTCCTCGGGTCTAAACTCTTCTCCATGGCTGGACCCCCAATTGATATTCCTTTACGTGCTAAGGGGTATCTAGAGAGTGGGATAGGTTTAATAACTAACCTCACCCTATCGCGTACCCTAACCCTAACCCCTACCCTAACCCTAACGCGTACCCTAATCCTAACCCGTACCCTAAACCGAGCCTTAACCCTAACACTAACCCTAACCCTAACCCTAACCCATACCCTACGCCCTACCCGAACCCCTCCCTGAACCCGTACCCTAAGCTATACCCTAACCCTCACCCTAACCCTAACCCTAAATCTAAGCTACCCTTGACTGCTTCTGCCTCCAATAGATTTCCTAAGCACTAGTGTTTTAAGGAACAGGTTAAAAAGAGAATCCTAATGTGATTTCTTGATAATGGGTGTGTTCCTTATCTTCTCCTAGTGTCTAAACTCTTCTCCATGGCTGGACCCCCAAATAATATTCCTTTACGTGCTAAGGGGTATCTAGAGAGTGGGATAGGTTTAATAACTACCCTCACCCTAATGCGTACACTAACCCTAACCCCTACCCTAACCCTAACGCGTACCCTAATCCTATCCCGTACCCTAAACCGAGCCCTAACCCTAACACTAACCCTAACCCTAACCCTAATCCATACCCTACGCCCTACCCGAACCCCTCCCCGAACCCATACCCTAAGCCGTACCCTAACCCTCTCCCTAACCCTAACCCTAACCCTAAGCTACCCTTGACTGCTTCTGCCTCCAATAGATTTCCTAAGCACTAGTGTTTTAAGGAACAGGTTAAAAAGTGAATCCTAATGTGATTTCGTGATAATGGGTGTGTTCCTTATCTTCTCCTAGTGTCTAAACTCTTCTCCATGGCTGGACCCCCAAATAATATTCCTTTACGTGCTAAGGGGTATCTAGAGAGTGGGATAGGTTTAATAACTACCCTCACCCTAACGCGTACCCTAACCCTAACCCCTACCCTAAACCTAACGCGTACCCTAATCTTAACCCGTACCCTAAACTGAGCCCTAATCCTAACACTAACCCTAACCCTAACCCTAACCCATACCCTACGCCTTACCCGAACCCCTCCCTGAACCCGTACCCTAAGCCGTACCCTACCCCTCACCCTAACCCTAACCCTAACCCTAAGCTACCCTTGACTGCTTCTGCCTCCAATAGATTTCCTAAGCACTAGTGTTTTAAGGAACAGGTTAAAAAGAGAATCCTAATGAGATTTCTTGATAATGGGTGTGTTCCTTATTTTCTCCTCGTATCTAAACTCTTCTCCATGGCTGGACCCCCAAATAATATTCCTTTACATGCTAAGGGGTATCTAGAGAGTGGGATAGGTTTAATAACTACCCTCTCCCTAACGCGTACCCTAACCCTAACCCTAACGCGTACCCTAATCCTAACCCGTACCCTAAACCGAGCCCTAACCCTTACACTAACCCTAACCCTAACCTTAACCCATACCCTACGCCCTACCCGAACCCCTCCCCGAACCCGTACCCTAAGCCATACCCTAACCCTCACCCTAACCCTAACCCTAACCCTAAGCTACCCTTGACTGCTTCTGCCTCCAATAGATTTCCTAAGCACTAGTGTTTTAAGGAACAGGTTAAAAAGAGAATCCTAATGTGATTTCGTGATAATGGGTGTGTTCCTTATCTTCTCCTCGGGTCTAAACTCTTCTCCATGGCTGGACCCCCAATTAATATTCCTTTACGTGCTAAGGGGTATCTAGAGAGTGGGATAGGTTTAATAACTAACCTCACCCTATCGCGTACCCTAACCCTAACCCCTACCCTAAACCTAACGCGTACCCTAATCCTAACCCGTACCCTAAACCGAGCCTTAACCCTAACACTAACCCTAACCCTAACCCTAACCCATACCCTACGCCCTACCCGAACCCCTCCCTGAACCCGTACCCTAAGCTGTACCCTAACCCTCACCCTAACCCTAACCCTAACTCTAAGCTACCCTTGACTGCTTCTGCCTCCAATAGATTTCCTAAGCACTAGTGTTTTAAGGAACAGGTTAAAAAGAGAATCCTAATGTGATTTCTTGATAATGGGTGTGTTCCTTATCTTCTCCTCGTGTCTAAACTCTTCTCCATGGCTGGACCCCCAAATAATATTCCTTTACGTGCTAAGGGGTATCTAGAGAGTGGGATAGGTTTAATAACTACCCTCACCCTAATGCGTACACTAACCCTAACCCCTACCCTAAACCTAACGCGTACCCTAATCCTAACCCGTACCCTAAACCGAGCCCTAACCCTAACACTAGCCCTAACCCTAACCCTAACACATACCCTACGCCCTACCCGAACCCCTCCCCGAACCCGTACCCTAAGCCGTACCCTAACCCTCACCCTAACCCTAACCCTAACCCTAAGCTACCCTTGACTGCTTCTGCCTCCAATAGATTTCCTAAGCACTAGTGTTTTAAGGAACAGGTTAAAAAGAGAATCCTAATGTGATTTCTTGATAATGGGTGTGTTCCTTATCTTCTCCTCGTGTCTAAACTCTTCTCCATGGCTGGACCCCCACATAATATTCCTTTACGTGCTAAGGGGTATCTAGAGAGAGGGATAGGTTTAATAACTAACCTCACCCTATCGCGTACCCTAACCCTAACCCCTACCCTAACACTAACGCGTACCCTAATGCTAACCCGAACCCTAAACCGAGCCCTAACCCTAACACTAACCCTAACCCTAACCCTAACCCATACCCTACGCCCTACCCGAACCCCTCCCCGAACCCGTACCCTAAGCCGTACCCTAAACCTCACCCTAACCCTAACCCTAACCCTAAGCTACCCTTGACTGCTTCTGCCTCCAATAGATTTCCTAAGCACTAGTGTTTTAAGGAACAGGTTAAAAAGAGAATCCTAATGTGATTTCTTGATAATGGGTGTGTTCCTTTTCTTCTCCTCGTGTCTAAACTCTTCTCCATGGCTGGACCCCTCAAATAATATTCCTTTACGTGCTAAGGGGTATCTAGAAGGTGGGATAGGTTTAATAACTACACTCACCCTAACGCGTACACTAACCCTAACCCCTACCCTAACCCTAATGCGTACCCTAATCGTAAACCGTACCCTAAACCGAGCCCTAACCCTAACACTAACCCTAACCCTAACCCTAACCCATACCCTACGCCCTACCCGAAACCCTCCCTGAATCTGTACCCTAAGCCGTACCCTACCCCTCACCCTAATCCTAACCCTAACCCTAAGCTACCCTTGACGGCTTCTGCCTCCAATAGATTTCCTAAGCACTAGTGTTTTAAGGAACAGGTTAAAAAGAGAATCCTAATGTGATTTCGTGATAATGGGTGTGTTCCTTATCTTCTCCTCGGGTCTAAACTCTTCTCCATGGCTGGACCCCCAATTAATATTCCTTTACGTGCTAAGGGGTATCTAGAGAGTGGGATAGGTTTAATAACTAACCTCACCCTATCGCGTACCCTAACCCTAACCCCTACCCTAACCCTAACGCGTACCCTAATCCTAACCCGTACCCTAAACCGAGCCTTAACCCTAACCCTAACCCTAACCCTAACCCTAACCCATACCCTACGCCCTACCCGAACCCCTCCCTGAACCCGTACCCTAAGCTGTACCCTAACCCTCACCCTAACCCTAACCCTAACCCTAAGCTACCCTTGACTGCTTCTGCCTCCAATAGATTTCCTAAGCACTAGTGTTTTAAGGAACAGGTTAAAAAGAGAATCCTAATGTGATTTCTTGATAATGGGTGTGTTCCTTATCTTCTCCTAGTGTCTAAACTCTTCTCCATGGCTGGACCCCCAAATAATATTCCTTTACGTGCTAAGGGGTATCTAGAGAGTGGGATAGGTTTAATAACTACCCTCACCCTAATGCGTACACTAACCCTAACCCCTACCCTAAACCTAACGCGTACCCTAATCGTAACCCGTACCCTAAACCGAGCCCTAACCCTAACACTAGCCCTAACCCTAACCCTAACACATACCCTACGCCCTACCCGAACCCCTCCCCGAACCCGTACCCTAAGCCGTACCCTAACCCTCACCCTAACCCTAACTCTAACCCTAAGCTACCCTTGACTGCTTCTGCCTCCAATAGATTTCCTAAGCACTAGTGTTTGAAGGAACAGGTTAAAAAGAGAATCCTAATGTGATTTCGTGATAATGGGTGTGTTCCTTATCTTCTCCTAGTGTCTAAACTCTTCTCCATGGCTGGACCCCCAAATAATATTCCTTTACGTGCTAAGGGGTATCTAGAGAGTGGGATAGGTTTAATAACTAACCTCACCCTAATGCGTACACTAACCCTATCCCTTACCCTAACCCTAACGCGTACCCTAATCCTAACCCGTACCCTAAACCGAGCCCTAACCCTAACACTAGCCCTAACCCTAACCCTAACCCATACCCTACGCCCTACCCGAACCCGTACCCTAAGCCGTACCCTAACCCTCACCCTAACCCTAACCCTAACCCTAAGCTACCCTTGACTGCTTCTGCCTCCAATAGACTTCCTAAGCACTAGTGTTTTAAGGAACAGGTTAAAAAGAGAATCCTAATGTGATTTCGTGATAATGGGTGTGTTCCTTATCTTCTCCTAGTGTCTAAACTCTTCTCCATGGCTGGACCCCCAAATAATATTCCTTTACGTGCTAAGGGGTATCTAGAGAGTGGGATAGGTTTAATAACTACCCTCACCCTAACGCGTACCCTAACCCTAACCCCTACCCTAACCCTAACGCGTACCCTAATCTTAACCCGTACCCTAAACCGAGACCTAACCCTAACACTAACACTAACCCTAACCCTAACCCATACTCTACGCCCTACCCGAACCCCTCCCTGAACCCATACCCTAAGCCGTACCCTACCCCTCACCCTAACCCTAACCCTAACCCTAAGCTACGCTTGACGGCTTCTGCCTCCAATAGATTTCCTAAGCACTAGTGTTTTAAGGAACAGGTTAAAAAGAGAATCCTAATGTGATTTCTTGATAATGGGTGTGTTACTTATCTTCTCCTAGTGTCTAAACTCTTCTCCATGGCTGGACCCCCAAATAATATTCCTTTACGTGCTAAAGTGTATCTAGAGAGTGTGATAGGTTTAATAACTAACCTCACCCTAACACGTACCCTAACCCTAACCCCTACCATAACCCTAACGCGTACCCTAATCCTAACCCGTACCCTAAACCGAGCCCTAACCCTAACACTAACCCTAACCCTAACCCTAAACCATACCCTACGCCCTACCCGAACCCCTCCCCGAACCCGTACCCTAAGCCATACCCTAACCCTCACCCTAACCCTAACCCTAACCCTAAGCTACCCTTGACTGCTTCTGCCTCCAATAGATTTCCTAAGCACTAGTGTTTTAAGGAACAGGTTAAAAAGAGAATCCTAATGTGATTTCTTCATAATGGGTGTGTTCCTTATCTTCTGCTAGTGTCTAAACTCTTCTCCATGGCTGGACCCCCAAATAATATTCCTTTACGTGCTAAGGGGTATCTAGAGAGTGGGATAGGTTTAATAACTAACCTCACCCTATCGCGTACCCTAACCCTAACCCCTACCCTAACCCTAACGCGTACCCTAATCCTAACCCGTACCCAAAACCGAGCCCTAACCCTAACACTAACCCTACACCTAACCCTAACCCATACCCTACGCCCTACCCGAACCCCTCCCCGAACCCGTACCCTAAGCCATACCCTAACCCTCACCCTAACCCTAACCCTAACCCTAAGCTACCCTTTTCTGCTTCTGCCTCCAATAGATTTCCTAAGCACTAGTGTTTTAAGGAACAGGTTAAAAAGAGAATCCTAATGTGATTTCTTGATAATGGGTGTGTTCCTTATCTTCTCCTCGTGTCTAAACTCTTCTCCATGGCTGGACCCCCAAATAATATTCCTTTACGTGCTAAGGGGTATCTAGAGAGTGGGATAGGTTTAATAACTAACCTCACCCTATCGCGTACCCTAACCCTAACCCCTACCCTAACCCTAACGCGTACCCTAATCCTAACCCGTACCCTAAACCGAGCCTTAACCCTAACACTAACCCTAACCCTAACCCTAACCCATACCCTACGCCCTACCCGAACCCCTCCCTGAACCCGTACCCTAAGCTGTACCCTAACCCTCACCCTAACCCTAACCCTAACCCTAAGCTACCCTTGACTGCTTCTGCCTCCAATAGATTTCCTAAGCACTAGTGTTTTAAGGAACAGGTTAAAAAGAGAATCCTAATGTGATTTCTTGATAATGGCTGTGTTCCTTATCTTCTCCTAGTGTCTAAACTCTTCTCCATGGCTGGACCCCCAAATAATATTCCTTTACGTGCTAAGGGGTATCTAGAGAGTGGGATAGGTTTAATAACTACCCTCACCCTAATGCGTACACTAACCCTAACCCCTACCCTAAACCTAACGCGTACCCTAATCCTAACCCGTACCCTAAACCGAGCCCTAACCCTAACACTAGCCCTAACCCTAACCCTAACACATACCCTACGCCCTACCCGAACCCCTCCCCGAACCCGTACCCTAAGCCGTACCCTAACCCTCACCATAACCCTAACCCTAACCCTAAGCTACCCTTGACTGCTTCTGCCTCCAATAGACTTCCTAAGCACTAGTGTTTTAAGGAACAGGTTAAAAAGAGAATGCTAATGTGATTTCTTGATAATGGGTGTGTTCCTTATCTTCTCCTAGTGTCTAAACTCTTCTCCATGGCTGGACCCCCAAATAATATTCCTTTACGTGCTAAGGGGTATCTAGAGAGAGGGATAGGTTTAAAAACTAACCTCACCCTATCGCGTACCCTAACCCTAACCCCTACCCTAACACTAACGCGTACCCTAATGCTAAACCGAACCCTAACCCTCACCCTAACCCTAACCCTAACCCTAAGCTACCCTTGACTGCTTCTGCCTCCAATAGATTTCCTAAGCACTAGTGTTTTAAGGAACAGGTTAAAAAGAGAATCCTAATGTGATTTCTTGATAATGGGTGTGTTCCTTATCTTCTCCTCGTGTCTAAACTCTTCTCCATGGCTGGACCCCTCAAATAATATTCCTTTACGTGCTAAGGGGTATCTAGAGAGTGGGATAGGTTTAATAACTACACTCACCCTAACGCGTACACTAACCCTAACCCCTACCCTAACCCTAACGCGTACCCTAATCCTAACCCGTACCCTAAACCGAGCCCTAACCCTAACACTAACCCTAACCCTAACCCTAACCCATACCCTACGCCCTGCCCGAACCCCTCCCTGAACCTGTACCCTAAGCCGTACCCTACCACTCACCCTAATCCTAACCCTAACCCTAAGCTACCCTTGACGGCTTCTGCCTCCAATAGATTTCCTAATCACTAGTGTTTTAAGGAACAGGTTAAAAAGAGAATCCTAAGGTGATTTCTTGATAATGGGTGTGTTCCTTATCTTCTCCTCGTGTCTAAACTCTTCTCCATGGATGGACCCCCAAATAATATTCCTTTACGTGCTAAGGGGTATCTAGAGAGTGGGATAGGTTTAATAACTAACCTCACCCTATAGCGTACCCTAACCCTAACCCCTACCCTAACCCTAACGCGTACCCTAATCCTAACCCGTACCCTAAACCGAGCCTTAAACCTAACACTAACCCTAACCCTAACCCTAACTCATACCCTACGCCCTACCCGAACCCCTCCCCGAACCCGTACCCTAAGCCGTACCCTAACCCTCACCCTAACCCTAACTCTAACCCTAAGCTACCCTTGACTGCTTCTGCCTCCAATAGATTTCCTAAGCACTAGTGTTTTAAGGAACAGGTTAAAAAGAGAATCCTAATGTGATTTCGTGATAATGGGTGTGTTCCTTATCTTCTCCTAGTGTCTAAACTCTTCTCCATGGCTGGACCCCCAAATAATATTCCTTTACGTGCTAAGGGGTATCTAGAGAGTGGGATAGGTTTAATAACTAACCTCACCCTAATGCGTACACTAACCCTATCCCTTACCCTAACCCTAACGCGTACCCTAATCCTAACCCGTACCCTAAACCGAGCCCTAACCCTAACACTAGCCCTAACCCTAACCCTAACCCATACCCTACGCCCTAACCGAACCCGTACCCTAAGCCGTACCCTAACCCTCACCCCAACCCTAACCCTAACCCTAAGCTACCCTTGACTGCTTCTGCCTCCAATAGACTTCCTAAGCACTAGTGTTTTAAGGAACAGGTTAAAAAGAGAATCCTAATGTGATTTCGTGATAATGGGTGTGTTCCTTATCTTCTCCTAGTGTCTAAACTCTTCTCCATGGCTGGACCCCCAAATAATATTCCTTTACGTGCTAAGGGGTATCTAGAGAGTGGGATAGGTTTAATAACTACCCTCACCCTAACGCGTACCCTAACCCTAACCCCTACCCTAACCCTAACGCGTACCCTAATCCTAACCCGTACCCTAAACCGAGCCCTAAACCTAACACTAACCCTAACCCTAACCCTAAACCATACCCTATGCCCTACCCGAACCCCTCCCCGAACCCGTACCCTAAGCCATACCCTAACCCTCACCCTAACCCTAACCCTAACCCTAAGCTACCGTTGACTGCTTCTGCCTCCAATAGATTTCCTAAGCACTAGTGTTTTAAGGAACAGGTTAAAAAGAGAATCCAAATGTGATTTCGTGATAATGGGTGTGTTCCTTATCGTCTCCTAGTGTCTAAACTCTTCTCCATGGCTGGACCCCCAAATAATATTCCTTTACGTGCTAAGGGGTATCTAGAGAGTGGGATAGGTTTAATAACTACACTCACCCTAACGCGTACAGTAACCCTAACCCCTACCCTAACCCTAACGCGTACCCTAATCCTAACCCGTACCCTAAACCGAGCCCTAACCCTAACACTAACCCTAACCCTAACCCTAACCCATACACTACGCCCTACCCGAACCCCTCCCTGAACCTGTACCCTAAGCCGTACCCTAACCCTCACCCTAATCCTAACCCTAACCCTAAGCTACCCTTGACGGCTTCTGCCTCCAATAGATTTCCTAAGCACTAGTGTTTTAAGGAACAGGTTAAAAAGAGAATCCTAATGTGATTTCTTGATAATGGGTGTGTTCCTTATCTTCTCCTCGTGTCTAAACTCTTCTCCATGGCTGGACCCCCAAATAATATTCCTTTACGTGCTAAGGGGTATCTAGAGAGTGGGATAGGTTTAATAACTACACTCACCCTAACGCGTACACTAACCCTAACCCCTACCCTAACCCTAACGCGTACCCTAATCCTAACCCGTACCCTAAACCGAGCCCTAACCCTAACACTAACCCTAACCCTAACCCTAACCCATACCCTACGCCCTACCCGAACCCCTCCCCGAACCCGTACCCTAAGCCATACCCTAACCCTCACCCTAACCCTAACCCTAACCCTAAGCTACCCTTGACTGCTTCTGCCTCCAATAGATTTCCTAAGCACTAGTGTTTTAAGGAACAGGTTAAAAAGAGAATCCTAATGTGATTTCTTGATAATGGGTGTGTTCCTTATCTTCTCCTCGTGTCTAAACTCTTCTCCATGGCTGGACCCCTCAAATAATATTCCTTTACGTGCTAAGGGGTATCTAGAGAGTGGGATAGGTTTAATAACTACACTCACCCTAACGCGTACACTAACCCTAACCCCTACCCTAACCCTAACGCGTACCTTAATCCTAACCCGTACCCTAAACCGAGCCCTAACCCTAACACTAACCCTAACCCTAACCCTAACCCATACCCTACGCCCTACCCGAACCCCTCCCTGAACCTGTACCCTAAGCCGTACCCTACCCCTCACCCTAATCCTAACCCTAACCCTAAGCTACCCTTGACTGCTTCTGCCTCCAATAGATTTCCTAAGCACTAGTGTTTTAAGGAACAGGTTAAAAAGAGAATCCTAAGGTGATTACTTGATAATGGGTGTGTTCCTTATCTTCTCCTCGTGTCTAAACTCTTCTCCATGGCTGGACCCCCAAATAATATTCCTTTACGTGCTAAGGGGTATCTAGAGAGTGGGATAGGTTTAATAACTAACCTCACCCTATCGCGTACCCTAACCCTAACCCCTACCCTAACCCTAACGCGTACCCTAATCCTAACCAGTACCCTAAACCGAGCCTTAAACCTAACACTAACCCTAACCCATACCCTACGCCCTACCCGAACCCCTCCCCGAACCCGTACCCTAAGCCGTACCCTAACCCTCACCCTAACCCTAACTCTAACCCTAAGCTACCCTTGACTGCTTCTGCCTCCAATAGATTTCCTAAGCACTAGTGTTTGAAGGAACAGGTTAAAAAGAGAATCCTAATGTGATTTCGTGATAATGGGTGTATTCCTTATCTTCTCCTATTGTCTAAACTCTTCTCCATGGCTGGACCCCCAAATAATATTCCTTTACGTGCTAAGGGGTATCTAGAGAGTGGGATAGGTTTAATAACTAACCTCACCCTAATGCGTACACTAACCCTATCCCTTACCCTAACCCTAACGCGTACCCTAATCCTAACCCGTACCCTAAACCGAGCCCTAACCCTAACACTAGCCCTAACCCTAACCCTAACCCATACCCTACGCCCTACCCGAACCCGTACCCTAAGCCGTACCCTAACCCTCACCCTAACCCTAACCCTAACCCTAAGCTACCCTTTACTGCTTCTGCCTCCAATAGACTTCCTAAGCACTAGTGTTTTAAGGAACAGGTTAAAAAGAGAATCCTAATGTGATTTCGGGATAATGGGTGTGTTCCTTATCTTCTCCTAGTGTCTAAACTCTTCTCCATGGCTGGACCCCCAAATAATATTCCTTTACGTGCTAAGGGGTATCTAGAGAGTGGGATAGGTTTAATAACTACCCTCACCCTAACGCGTACCCTAACCCTAACCCCTACCCTAACCCTAACGCGTACCCTAATCTTAACCCGTACCCTAAACCGAGCCCTAACCCTAACACTAACCCTAACCCTAACCCTAACCCATACCCTACGCCCTACCCGAACCCCTCCCTGAACCCATACCCTAAGCCGTACCCTACCCCTCACCCTAACCCTAACCCTAACCCTAAGCTACGCTTGACGGCTTCTGCCTCCAATAGATTTCCTAAGCACTAGTGTTTTAAGGAACAGGTTAAAAAGAGAATCCTAATGTGATTTCTTGATAATGGGTGTGTTCCTTATCTTCTCCTCGTGTCTAATCTCTTCTCCATGGCTGGACCCCCAAATAATATTCCTTTTCGTGCTAAAGTGTATCTAGAGAGTGTGATAGGTTTAATAACTAACCTCACCCTAACACGTACCCTAACCCTAACCCCTACCATAACCCTAACGCGTACCCTAATCCTAACCCGTACCCTAAACCGAGCCCTAACCCTAACACTAACCCTAACCCTAACCCTAACCCATACCCTACGCCCTACCCGAACCCCTCCCTGAACCCGTACCCTAAGCTGTACCCTAACCCTCACCCTAACCCTAACCCTAACCCTAAGCTACCCTTGACTGCTTCTGCCTCCAATAGATTTCCTAAGCACTAGTGTTTTAAGGAACAGGTTAAAAAGAGAATCCTAATGTGATTTCTTGATAATGGGTGTGTTCCTTATCTTCTCCTAGTGTCTAAACTCTTCTCCATGGCTGGACCCCCAAATAATATTCCTTTACGTGCTAAGGGGTATCTAGAGAGTGGGATAGGTTTAATAACTACCCTCACCCTAATGCGTACACTAACCCTAACCCCTACCCTAAACCTAACGCGTACCCTAATCCTAACCCGTACCCTAAACCGAGCCCTAACCCTAACACTAGCCCTAACCCTAACCCTAACACATACCCTACGCCCTACCCGAACCCCTCCCCGAACCCGTACCCTAAGCCGTACCCTAACCCTCACCATAACCCTAACCCTAACCCTAAGCTACCCTTGACTGCTTCTGCCTCCAATAGACTTCCTAAGCACTAGTGTTTTAAGGAACAGGTTAAAAAGAGAATGCTAATGTGATTTCTTGATAATGGGTGTGTTCCTTATCTTCTCCTAGTGTCTAAACTCTTCTCCATGGCTGGACCCCCAAATAATATTCCTTTACGTGCTAAGGGGTATCTAGAGAGAGGGATAGGTTTAAAAACTAACCTCACCCTATCGCGTACCCTAACCCTAACCCCTACCCTAACACTAACGCGTACCCTAATGCTAAACCGAACCCTAACCCTCACCCTAACCCTAACCCTAACCCTAAGCTACCCTTGACTGCTTCTGCCTCCAATAGATTTCCTAAGCACTAGTGTTTTAAGGAACAGGTTAAAAAGAGAATCCTAATGTGATTTCTTGATAATGGGTGTGTTCCTTATCTTCTCCTCGTGTCTAAACTCATCTCCATGGCTGGACCCCTCAAATAATATTCCTTTACGTGCTAAGGGGTATCTAGAGAGTGGGATAGGTTTAATAACTACACTCACCCTAACGCGTACACTAACCCTAACCCCTACCCTAACCCTAACGCGTACCCTAATCCTAACCCGTACCCTAAACCGAGCCCTAACCCTAACACTAACCCTAACCCTAACCCTAACCCATACCCTACGCCCTACCCGAACCCCTCCCTGAACCTGTACCCTAAGCCGTACCCTACCCCTCACCCTAATCCTAACCCTAACCCTAAGCTACCCTTGACTGCTTCTGCCTCCAATAGATTTCCTAAACACTAGTGTTTTAAGGAACAGGTTAAAAAGAGAATCCTAAGGTGATTACTTGATAATGGGTGTGTTCCTTATCTTCTCCTCGTGTCTAAACTCTTCTCCATGGCTGGACCCCCAAATAATATTCCTTTACGTGCTAAGGGGTATCTAGAGAGTGGGATAGGTTTAATAACTACACTCACCCTAACGCGTACACTAACCCTAACCCCTACCCTAACCCTAACGCGTACCCTAATCCTAACCCGTACCCTAAACCGAGCCCTAACCCTAACACTAACCCTAACCCTAACCCTAACCCATACCCTACGCCCTACCCGAACCCCTCCCTGAACGTGTACCCTAAGCCGTACCCTAACCCTCACCCTAACCCTAACTCTAACCCTAAGCTACCCTTGACTGCTTCTGCCTCCAATAGATTTCCTAAGCACTAGTGTTTGAAGGAACAGGTTAAAAAGAGAATCCTAATGTGATTTCGTGATAATGGGTGTATTCCTTATCTTCTCCTATTGTCTAAACTCTTCTCCATGGCTGGACCCCCAAATAATATTCCTTTACGTGCTAAGGGGTATCTAGAGAGTGGGATAGGTTTAATAACTAACCTCACCCTAATGCGTACACTAACCCTATCCCTTACCCTAACCCTAACGCGTACCCTAATCCTAACCCGTACCCTAAACCGAGCCCTAACCCTAACACTAGCCCTAACCCTAACCCTAACCCATAACCTACGCCCTACCCGAACCCGTACCCTAAGCCGTACCCTAACCCTCACCCTAACCCTAACCCTAACCCTAAGCTACCCTTTACTGCTTCTGCCTCCAATAGACTTCCTAAGCACTAGTGTTTTAAGGAACAGGTTAAAAAGAGAATCCTAATGTGATTTCGGGATAATGGGTGTGTTCCTTATCTTCTCCTAGTGTCTAAACTCTTCTCCATGGCTGGACCCCCAAATAATATTCCTTTACGTGCTAAGGGGTATCTAGAGAGTGGGATAGGTTTAATAACTACCCTCACCCTAACGCGTACCCTAACCCTAACCCCTACCCTAACCCTAACGCGTACCCTAATCTTAACCCGTACCCTAAACCGAGCCCTAACCCTAACACTAACCCTAACCCTAACCCTAACCCATACCCTACGCCCTACCCGAACCCCTCCCTGAACCCATACCCTAAGCCGTACCCTACCCCTCACCCTAACCCTAACCCTAACCCTAAGCTACGCTTGACGGCTTCTGCCTCCAATAGATTTCCTAAGCACTAGTGTTTTAAGGAACAGGTTAAAAAGAGAATCCTAATGTGATTTCTTGATAATGGGTGTGTTCCTTATCTTCTCCTCGTGTCTAATCTCTTCTCCATGGCTGGACCCCCAAATAATATTCCTTTACGTGCTAAAGTGTATCTAGAGAGTGTGATAGGTTTAATAACTAACCTCACCCTAACACGTACCCTAACCCTAACCCCTACCATAACCCTAACGCGTACCCTAATCCTAACCCGTACCCTAAACCGAGCCCTAACCCTAACACTAACCCTAACCCTAACCCTAAACCATACCCTACGCCCTACCCGAACCCCTACCCGAACCCATACCCTAAGCCATACCCTAACCCTCACCCTAACCCTAACCCTAACCCTAAGCTACCCTTGACTGCTTCTGCCTCCAATAGATTTCCTAAGCACTAGTGTTTTAAGGAACAGGTTAAAAAGAGAATCCAAATGTGATTTCGTGATAATGGGTGTGTTCCTTATCGTCTCCTAGTGTCTAAACTCTTCTCCATGGCTGGACCCCCAAATAATATTCCTTTACGTGCTAAGGGGTATCTAGAGAGTGGGATAGGTTTAATAACTACACTCACCCTAACGCGTACACTAACCCTAACCCCTACCCTAACCCTAACGCGTACCCTAATCCTAACCCGTACCCTAAACCGAACCCTAACCCTAACACTAACCCTAACCCTAACCCTAACCCATACCATACGCCATACCCGAACCCCTCCCTGAACCTGTACCCTAAGCCGTACCCTATCCCTCACCCTAACCCTAACCCTAACCCTAAGCTACCCTTGACGGCTTCTGCCTCCAATAGATTTCCTAAGCACTAGTGTTTTAAGGAACAGGTTAAAAAGAGAATCCTAATGTGATTTCTTGATAATGGGTGTGTTCCTTATCTTCTCCTCGTGTCTAAACTCTTCTCCATGGCTGGACCCCCAAATAATATTCCTTTACGTGCTAAGGGGTATCTAGAGAGTGGGATAGGTTTAATAACTACACTCACCCTAACGCGTACACTAACCCTAACCCCTACCCTAACCCTAACGCGTACCCTAATCCTAACCCGTACCCTAAACCGAGCCCTAACCCTAACACTAACCCTAACCCTAACCCTAACCCATACCCTACGCCCTACCCGAACCCCTCCCCGAACCCGTACCCTAAGCCATACCCTAACCCTAACCCTAACCCTAAGCTACCCTTGACTGCTTCTGCCTCCAACAGATTTCCTAAGCACTAGTGTTTTAAGGAACAGGTTAAAAAGAGAATCCTAATGTGATTTCGTGATAATGGGTGTGTTCCTTATCTTCTCCTCGGGTCTAAACTCTTCTCCATGGCTGGACCCCCAATTAATATTCCTTTACGTGCTAAGGGGTATCTAGAGAGTGGGATAGGTTTAATAACTAACCTCACCCTATCGCGTACCCTAACCCTAACCCCTACCCTCACCCTAACGCGTACCCTAATCCTAACCCGTACCCTAAACAGAGCCTTAACCCTAACACTAACCCTAACCCTAACCCAAACCCATACCCTACGCCCTACCCGAACCCCTCCCTGAACCCGTACCCTAAGCTGTACCCTAACCCTCACCCTAACCCTAACCCTAACCCTAAGCTACCCTTGACTGCTTCTGCCTCCAATAGATTTCCTAAGCACTAGTGTTTTAAGGAACAGGTTAAAAAGAGAATCCTAATGTGATTTCTTGATAATGGGTGTGTTCCTTATCTTCTCCTAGTGTCTAAACTCTTCTCCATGGCTGGACCCCCAAATAATATTCCTTTACGTGCTAAGGGGTATCTAGAGAGTGGGATAGGTTTAATAACTACCCTCACCCTAATGCGTACACTAACCCTAACCCCTACCCTAAACCTAACGCGTACCCTAATCCTAACCCGTACCCTAAACCGAGCCCTAACCCTAACACTAGCCCTAACCCTAACCCTAACACATACCCTACGCCCTACCCGAACCCCTCCCCGAACCCGTACCCTAAGCCGTACCCTAACCCTCACCCTAACCCTAACCCTAACCCTAAGCTACCCTTGACTGCTTCTGCCTCCAATAGCCTTCCTAAGCACTAGTGTTTTAAGGAACAGGTTAAAAAGAGAATCCTAATGTGATTTCTTGATAATGGGTGTGTTCCTTATCTTCTCCTAGTTTCTAAACTCTTCTCCATGGCTGGACCCCCAAATAATATTCCTTTACGTGCTAAGGGGTATCTAGAGAGAGGGATAGGTTTAATAACTAACCTCACCCTATCGCGTACCCTAACCCTAACCCCTACCCTAACACTAACGCGTACCCTAATGCTAACCCGAACCCTAAACCGAGCCCTAACACTAACACTAACCCTAACCCTAACCCTAACACATACCCTACGCCCTACCCGAACCCCTCCCCGAACCCGTACCCTAAGCCGTACCCTAACCCTCACCCTAACCCTAACCCTAACCCTAAGCTACCCTTGACTGCTTCTGCCTCCAATAGATTTCCTAAGCACTAGTGTTTTAAGGAACAGGTTAAAAAGAGAATCCTAATGTGATTTCTTGATAATGGGTGTGTTCCTTATCTTCTCCTCGTGTCTAAACTCTTCTCCATGGCTGGACCCCTCAAATAATATTCCTTTACGTGCTAAGGGGTATCTAGAGAGTGGGATAGGTTTAATAACTACACTCACCCTAACGCGTACACTAACCCTAACCCCTACCCTAACCCTAACGCGTACCCTAATCCTAAACCGTACCCTAAACCGAGCCCTAACCCTAACACTAACCCTAACCCTAACCCATACCCTACGCCCTACCCGAACCCCTCCCTGAACCTGTACCCTAAGCTGTACCCTACCCCTCACCCTAACCCTAACCCTAACCCTAAGCTACGCTTGACGGCTTCTGCCTCCAATAGATTTCCTAAGCACTAGTGTTTTAAGGAACAGGTTAAAAAGAGAATCCTAATGTGATTTCTTGATAATGGGTGTGTTCCTTATCTTCTCCTCGTGTCTAAACTCTTCTCCATGGCTGGACCCCCAAATAATATTCCTTTACGTGCTAAAGTGTATCTAGAGAGTGTGATAGGTTTAATAACTAACCTCACCCTAACACGTACCCTAACCCTAACCCCTACCATAACCCTAACGCGTACCCTAATCCTAACCCGTACCCTAAACCGAGCCCTAACTCTAACACTAACCCTAACCCTAACCCTAAACCATACCCTACGCCCTACCCGAACCCCTACCCGAACCCGTACCCTAAGCCATACCCTAACCCTCACCCTAACCCTAACCCTAACCCTAAGCTACCCTTGACTGCTTCTGCCTCCAATAGATTTCCTAAGCACTAGTGATTTAAGGAACAGGTTAAAAAGAGAATCCAAATGTGATTTCGTGATAATGGGTGTGTTCCTTATCGTCTCCTAGTGTCTAAACTCTTCTCCATGGCTGGACCCCCAAATAATATTCCTTTACGTGCTAAGGGGTATCTAGAGAGTGGGATAGGTTTAATAACTACCCTCACCCTAACGCGTACCCTAACCCTAACCCCTACCCTAACCCTAACGCGTACCCTAATCTTAACCCGTACCCTAAACCGAGCCCTAACCCTAACACTAACCCTAACCCTAACCCTAACCCATACCCTACGCCCTACCCGAACCCCTCCCTGAACCCATACCCTAAGCCGTACCCTACCCCTCACCCTAACCCTAACCCTAACCCTAAGCTACGCTTGACGGCTTCTGCCTCCAATAGATTTCCTAAGCACTAGTGTTTTAAGGAACATTTTAAAAAGAGAATCCTAATGTGATTTCTTGATAATGGGTGTGTTCCTTATCTTCTCCTCGTGTCTAATCTCTTCTCCATGGCTGGACCCCCAAATAATATTCCTTTACGTGCTAAAGTGTATCTAGAGAGTGTGATAGGTTTAATAACTAACCTCACCCTAACACGTACCCTAACCCTAACCCCTACCCTAACCCTAACTCGTACCCTAATCCTAACCCGTACCCTAAACCGAGCCTTAACCCTAACACTAACCCTAACCCTAACCCAAACCCATACCCTACGCCCTACCCGAACCCCTCCCCGAACCCGTACCCTAAGCCGTACCCTAACCCTCACCCTAACCCTAACCCTAACCCTAAGCTACCCTTGACTGCTTCTGCCTCCAATAGACTTCCTAAGCACTAGTGTTTTAAGGAACAGGTTAAAAAGAGAATCCTAATGTGATTTCTTGATAATGGGTGTGTTCCTTATCTTCTCCTAGTTTCTAAACTCTTCTCCATGGCTGGACCCCCAAATAATATTCCTTTACGTGCTAAGGGGTATCTAGAGAGAGGGATAGGTTTAATAACTAACCTCACCCTATCGCGTACCCTAACCCTAACCCCTACCCTAACACTAACGCGTACCCTAATGCTAACCCGAACCCTAAACCGAGCCCTAACACTAACACTAACCCTAACCCTAACCCTAACACATACCCTACGCCCTACCCGAACCGCTCCCCGAACCCGTACCCTAAGCCGTACCCTAACCCTCACCCTAACCCTAACCCTAACCCTAAGCTACCCTTGACTGCTTCTGGCTCCAATAGATTTCCTAAGCACTAGTGTTTTAAGGAACAGGTTAAAAAGAGAATCCTAATGTGATTTCTTGATAATGGGTGTGTTCCTTATCTTCTCCTCGTGTCTAAACTCTTCTCCATGGCTGGACCCCTCAAATAATATTCCTTTACGTGCTAAGGGGTATCTAGAGAGTGGGATAGGTTTAATAACTAACCTCACCTTAACACGTACCCTAATCCTAACCCCTACCCTAACCCTAACGCGTACCCTAATCCTAACCCGTACCCTAAACCGAGCCCTAACCCTAACACTAACCCTAACCCTAACCCTAACCCATACCCTACGCCCTACCCGAACCCCTCCCTGAACCTGTACCCTAAGCCGTACCCTATCCCTCACCCTAACCCTAACCCTAACCCTAAGCTACCCTTGACGGCTTCTGCCTCCAATAGATTTCCTAAGCACTAGTGTTTTAAGGAACAGGTTAAAAAGAGAATCCTAATGTGATTTCTTGATAATGGGTGTGTTCCTTATCTTCTCCTCGTGTCTAAACTCTTCTCCATGGCTGGACCCCCAAATAATATTCCTTTACGTGCTAAGGGGTATCTAGAGAGTGGGATAGGTTTAATAACTACACTCACCCTAACGCGTACACTAACCCTAACCGCTACCCTAACCCTAACGTGTACCCTAATCCTAACCCGTACCCTAAACCGAGCCCTAACCCTAACACTAACCCTAACCCTAACCCTAACCCATACCCTACGCCCTACCCGAACCCCTCCCCGAACCCGTACCCTAAGCCATACCCTAACCCTCACCCTAACCCTAACCCTAACCCTAAGCTACCCTTGACTGCTTCTGCCTCCAATAGATTTCCTAAGCACTAGTGTTTTAAGGAACAGGTTAAAAAGAGAATCCTAATGTGATTTCGTGATAATGGGTGTGTTCCTTATCTTCTCCTCGGGTCTAAACTCTTCTCCATGGCTGGACCCCCAATTAATATTCCTTTACGTGCTAAGGGGTATCTAGAGAGTGGGATAGGTTTAATAACTAACCTCACCCTATCGCGTACCCTAACCCTAACCCCTACCCTAACCCTAACGCGTACCCTAATCCTAACCCGTACCCTAAACCGAGCCTTAACCCTAACACTAACCCTAACCCTAACCCTAACCCATACCCTACGCCCTACCCGAACCCCTCCCTGAACCCGTACCCTAAGCTGTACCCTAACCCTCACCCTAACCCTAACCCTAACCCTAAGCTACCCTTGACTGCTTCTGCCTCCAATAGATTTCCTAAGCACTAGTGTTTTAAGGAACAGGTTAAAAAGAGAATCCTAATGTGATTTCTTGATAATGGGTGTGTTCCTTATCTTCTCCTAGTGTCTAAACTCTTCTCCATGGCTGGACCCCCAAATAATATTCCTTTACGTGCTAAGGGGTATCTAGAGAGTGGGATAGGTTTAATAACTACCCTCACCCTAATGCGTACACTAACCCTAACCCCTACCCTAAACCTAACGCGTACCCTAATCCTAACCCGTACCCTAAACCGAGCCCTAACCCTAACACTAGCCCTAACCCTAACCCTAACACATACCCTACGCCCTACCCGAACCCCTCCCCGAACCCGTACCCTAAGCCGTACCCTAACCCTCACCCTAACCCTAACCCTAACCCTAAGCTACCCTTGACTGCTTCTGCCTCCAATAGACTTCCTAAGCACTAGTGTTTTAAGGAACAGGTTAAAAAGAGAATCCTAATGTGATTTCTTGATAATGGGTGTGTTCCTTATCTTCTCCTAGTTTCTAAACTCTTCTCCATGGCTGGACCCCCAAATAATATTCCTTTACGTGCTAAGGGGTATCTAGAGAGAGGGATAGGTTTAATAACTAACCTCACCCTATCGCGTACCCTAACCCTAACCCCTACCCTAACACTAACGCGTACCCTAATGCTAACCCGAACCCTAAACCGAGCCCTAACACTAACACTAACCCTAACCCTAACCCTAACACATACCCTACGCCCTACCCGAACCGCTCCCCGAACCCGTACCCTAAGCCGTACCCTAACCCTCACCCTAACCCTAACCCTAACCCTAAGCTACCCTTGACTGCTTCTGGCTCCAATAGATTTCCTAAGCACTAGTGTTTTAAGGAACAGGTTAAAAAGAGAATCCTAATGTGATTTCTTGATAATGGGTGTGTTCCTTATCTTCTCCTCGTGTCTAAACTCTTCTCCATGGCTGGACCCCTCAAATAATATTCCTTTACGTGCTAAGGGGTATCTAGAGAGTGGGATAGGTTTAATAACTAACCTCACCTTAACACGTACCCTAACCCTAACCCCTACCCTAACCCTAACGCGTACCCTAATCCTAACCCGTACCCTAAACCGAGCCCTAACCCTAACACTAACCCTAACCCTAACCCTAACCCATACCCTACGCCCTACCCGAACCCCTCCCTGAACCTGTACCCTAAGCCGTACCCTATCCCTCACCCTAACCCTAACCCTAACCCTAAGCTACCCTTGACGGCTTCTGCCTCCAATAGATTTCCTAAGCACTAGTGTTTTAAGGAACAGGTTAAAAAGAGAATCCTAATGTGATTTCTTGATAATGGGTGTGTTCCTTATCTTCTCCTCGTGTCTAAACTCTTCTCCATGGCTGGACCCCCAAATAATATTCCTTTACGTGCTAAGGGGTATCTAGAGAGTGGGATAGGTTTAATAACTACACTCACCCTAACGCGTACACTAACCCTAACCGCTACCCTAACCCTAACGTGTACCCTAATCCTAACCCGTACCCTAAACCGAGCCCTAACCCTAACACTAACCCTAACCCTAACCCTAACCCATACCCTACGCCCTATCCGAACCCCTCCCCGAACCCGTACCCTAAGCCATACCCTAACCCTCACCCTAACCCTAACCCTAACCCTAAGCTACCCTTGACTGCTTCTGCCTCCAATAGATTTCCTAAGCACTAGTGTTTTAAGGAACAGGTTAAAAAGAGAATCCTAATGTGATTTCGTGATAATGGGTGTGTTCCTTATCTTCTCCTCGGGTCTAAACTCTTCTCCATGGCTGGACCCCCAATTAATATTCCTTTACGTGCTAAGGGGTATCTAGAGAGTGGGATAGGTTTAATAACTAACCTCACCCTATCGCGTACCCTAACCCTAACCCCTACCCTAACCCTAACGCGTACCCTAATCCTAACCCGTACCCTAAACCGAGCCTTAACCCTAACACTAACCCTAACCCTAACCCTAACCCATACCCTACGCCCTACCCGAACCCCTCCCTGAACCCGTACCCTAAGCTGTACCCTAACCCTCACCCTAACCCTAACCCTAACCCTAAGCTACCCTTGACTGCTTCTGCCTCCAATAGATTTCCTAAGCACTAGTGTTTTAAGGAACAGGTTAAAAAGAGAATCCTAATGTGATTTCTTGATAATGGGTGTGTTCCTTATCTTCTCCTAGTGTCTAAACTCTTCTCCATGGCTGGACCCCCAAATAATATTCCTTTACGTGCTAAGGGGTATCTAGAGAGTGGGATAGGTTTAATAACTACCCTCACCCTAATGCGTACACTAACCCTAACCCCTACCCTAAACCTAACGCGTACCCTAATCCTAACCCGTACCCTAAACCGAGCCCTAACCCTAACACTAGCCCTAACCCTAACCCTAACACATACCCTACGCCCTACCCGAACCCCTCCCCGAACCCGTACCCTAAGCCGTACCCTAACCCTCACCCTAACCCTAACCCTAACCCTAAGCCACCCTTGACTGCTTCTGCCTCCAATAGACTTCCTAAGCACTAGTGTTTTAAGGAACAGGTTAAAAAGAGAATCCTAATGTGATTTCTTGATAATGGGTGTGTTCCTTATCTTCTCCTAGTTTCTAAACTCTTCTCCATGGCTGGACCCCCAAATAATATTCCTTTACGTGCTAAGGGGTATCTAGAGAGAGGGATAGGTTTAATAACTAACCTCACCCTATCGCGTACCCTAACCCTAACCCCTACCCTAACCCTAACGCGTACCCTAATCCTAAACCGTACCCTAAACCGAGCCCTAACCCTAACACTAACCCTAACCCTAACCCATACCCTACGCCCTACCCGAACCCCTCCCTGAACCTGTACCCTAAGCCGTACCCTACCCCTCACCCTAATCCTAACCCTAACCCTAAGCTACCCTTGACGGCTTCTGCCTCCAATAGATTTCCTAAGCACTAGTGTTTTAAGGAACAGGTTAAAAAGAGAATCCTAAGGTGATTTCTTGATAATGGGTGTGTTCCTTATCTTCTCCTCGTGTCTAAACTCTTCTCCATGGCTGGACCCCCAAATAATATTCCTTCACGTGCTAAGGGGTATCTAGAGAGTGGGATAGGTTTAATAACTACACTCACCCTAACGCGTACACTAACCCTAACCCCTACCCTAACCCTAACGCGTACCCTAATCCTAACCCGTACCCTAAACCGAGCCCTAACCCTAACACTAACCCTAACCCAAACCCTAACCCATACCCTACGCCCTACCCGAACCCCTCCCTGAACCTGTACCCTAAGCCGTACCCTAACCCTCACCCTAATCCTAACCCTAACCCTAAGCTACCCTTGACGGCTTCTGCCTCCAATAGATTTCCTAAGCACTAGTGTTTTAAGGAACAGGTTAAAAAGAGAATCCTAATGTGATTTCTTGATAATGGGTGTGTTCCTTATCTTCTCCTCGTGTCTAAACTCTTCTCCATGGCTGGACCCCCAAATAATATTCCTTTACGTGCTAAAGTGTATCTAGAGAGTGTGATAGGTTTAATAACTAACCTCACCCTAACACGTACCCTAACCCTAACCCCTACCATAACCCTAACGCGTACCCTAATCCTAACCCGTACCCTAAACCGAGCCCTAACTCTAACACTAACCCTAACCCTAACCCTAAACCATACCCTACGCCCTACCCGAACCCCTACCCGAACCCGTACCCTAAGCCATACCCTAACCCTCACCCTAACCCTAACCCTAACCCTAAGCTACCCTTGACTGCTTCTGCCTCCAATAGATTTCCTAAGCACTAGTGTTTTAAGGAACAGGTTAAAAAGAGAATCCAAATGTGATTTCGTGATAATGGGTGTGTTCCTTATCGTCTCCTAGTGTCTAAACTCTTCTCCATGGCTGGACCCCCAAATAATATTCCTTTACGTGCTAAGGGGTATCTAGAGAGTGGGATAGGTTTAATAACTACACTCACCCTAACGCGTACACTAACCCTAACCCCTACCCTAACCCTAACGCGTACCCTAATCCTAACCCGTACCCTAAACCGAGCCCTAACCCTAACACTAACCCTAACCCTAACCCTAACCCATACCCTACGCCCTACCCGAACCCCTCCCTGAACCTGTACCCTAAGCCGTACCCTATCCCTCACCCTAACCCTAACCCTAACCCTAAGCTACCCTTGACGGCTTCTGCCTCCAATAGATTTCCTAAGCACTAGTGTTTTAAGGAACAGGTTAAAAAGAGAATCCTAATGTGATTTCTTGATAATGGGTGTGTTCCTTATCTTCTCCTCGTGTCTAAACTCTTCTCCATGGGTGGACCCCCAAATAATATTCCTTTACGTGCTAAGGGGTATCTAGAGAGTGGGATAGGTTTAATAACTACACTCACCCTAACGCGTACACTAACCCTAACCCCTACCCTAACCCTAACGCGTACCCTAATCCTAACCCGTACCCTAAACCGAGCCCTAACCCTAACACTAACCCTAACCCTAACCCTAACCCATACCCTACGCCCTACCCGAACCCCTCCCTGAACCTGTACCCTAAGCGGTACCCTATCCCTCACCCTAACCCTAACCCTAACCCTAAGCTACCCTTGACGGCTTCTGCCTCCAATAGATTTCCTAAGCACTAGTGTTTTAAGGAACAGGTTAAAAAGAGAATCCTAATGTGATTTCTTGATAATGGGTGTGTTCCTTATCTTCTCCTCGTGTCTAAACTCTTCTCCATGGCTGGACCCCCAAATAATATTCCTTTACGTGCTAAGGGGTATCTAGAGAGTGGGATAGGTTTAATAACTACACTCACCCTAACGCGTACACTAACCCTAACCCCTACCCTAACCCTAACGCGTACCCTAATCCTAACCCGTACCCTAAACCGAGCCCTAACCCTAACACTAACCCTAACCCTAACCCTAACCCATACCCTACGCCCTACCCGAACCCCTCCCTGAACCTGTACCCTAAGCCGTACCCTATCCCACACCCTAACCCTAACCCTAACCCTAAGCTACCCTTGACGGCTTCTGCCTCCAATAGATTTCCTAAGCACTAGTGTTTTAAGGAACAGGTTAAAAAGAGAATCCTAATGTGATTTCTTGATAATGGGTGTGTTCCTTATCTTCTCCTCGTGTCTAAACTCTTCTCCATGGCTGGACCCCCAAATAATATTCCTTTACGTGCTAAGGGGTATCTAGAGAGTGGGATAGGTTTAATAACTACACTCACCCTAACGCGTACACTAACCCTAACCCCTACCCTAACCCTAACGTGTACCCTAATCCTAACCCGTACCCTAAACCGAGCCCTAACCCTAACACTAACCCTAACCCTAACCCTAACCCATACCCTACGCCCTACCCGAACCCCTCCCCGAACCCGTACCCTAAGCCATACCCTAACCCTCACCCTAACCCTAACCCTAACCCTAAGCTACCCTTGACTGCTTCTGCCTCCAATAGATTTCCTAAGCACTAGTGTTTTAAGGAACAGGTTAAAAAGAGAATCCTAATGTGATTTCGTGATAATGGGTGTGTTCCTTATCTTCTCCTCGGGTCTAAACTCTTCTCCATGGCTGGACCCCCAATTAATATTCCTTTACGTGCTAAGGGGTATCTAGAGAGTGGGATAGGTTTAATAACTAACCTCACCCTATCGCGTACCCTAACCCTAACCCCTACCCTAACCCTAACGCGTACCCTAATCCTAACCGTACCCTAAACCGAGCCTTAACCCTAACACTAACCCTAACCCTAACCCTAACCCATACCCTACGCCCTACCCGAACCCCTCCCTGAACCCGTACCCTAAGCTGTACCCTAACCCTCACCCTAACCCTAACCCTAAACCCTAAGCTACCCTTGACTGCTTCTGCCTCCAATAGATTTCCTAAGCACTAGTGTTTTAAGGAACAGGTTAAAAAGAGAATCCTAATGTGATTTCTTGATAATGGGTGTGTTCTTTATCTTCTCCTAGTGTCTAAACTCTTCTCCATGGCTGGACCCCCAAATAATATTCCTTTACGTGCTAAGGGGTATCTAGAGAGTGGGATAGGTTTAATAACTACCCTCACCCTAATGCGTACACTAACCCTAACCCCCTACCCTAAACCTAACGCGTACCCTAATCCTAACCCGTACCCTAAACCGAGCCCTAACCCTAACACTAGCCCTAACCCTAACCCTAACACATACCCTACGCCCTACCCGAACCCCTCCCCGAACCCGTACCCTAAGCCGTACCCTAACCCTCACCCTAACCCTAACCCTAACCCTAAGCTACCCTTGACTGCTTCTGCCTCCAATAGACTTCCTAAGCACTAGTGTTTTAAGGAACAGGTTAAAAAGAGAATCCTAATGTGATTTCTTGATAATGGGTGTGTTCCTTATCTTCTCCTAGTTTCTAAACTCTTCTCCATGGCTGGACCCCCAAATAATATTCCTTTACGTGCTAAGGGGTATCTAGAGAGAGGGATAGGTTTAATAACTAACCTCACCCTATCGCGTACCCTAAACCCTAACCCCTACCCTAACACTAACGCGTACCCTAATGCTAACCCGAACCCTAAACCAAGCCCTAACACTAACACTAACCCTAACCCTAACCCTAACACATACCCTACGCCCTACCCGAACCCCTCCCCCGAACCCGTACCCTAAGCCGTACCCTAACCCTCACCCTAACCCTAACCCTAACCCTAAGCTACCCTTGACTGCTTCTGCCTCCAATAGATTTCCTAAGCACTAGTGTTTTAAGGAACAGGTTAAAAAGAGAATCCTAATGTGATTTCTTGATAATGGGTGTGTTCCTTATCTTCTCCTCGTGTCTAAACTCTTCTCCATGGCTGGACCCCTCAAATAATATTCCTTTACGTGCTAAGGGGTATCTAGAGAGTGGGATAGGTTTAATAACTACACTCACCCTAACGCGTACACTAACCCTAACCCCTACCCTAACCCTAACGCGTACCCTAATCCTAAACCGTACCCTAAACCGAGCCCTAACCCTAACACTAACCCTAACCCTAACCCATACCCTATGCCCTACCCGAACCCCTCCCTGAACCTGTACCCTAAGCCGTACCCTACCCCTCACCCTAATCCTAACCCTAACCCTAAGCTACCCTTGACGGCTTCTGCCTCCAATAGATTTCCTAAGCACTAGTGTTTTAAGGAACAGGTTAAAAAGAGAATCCTAAGGTGATTTCTTGATAATGGGTGTGTTCCTTATCTTCTCCTCGTGTCTAAACTCTTCTCCATGGCTGGACCCCCAAATAATATTCCTTTACGTGCTAAGGGGTATCTAGAGAGTGGGATAGGTTTAATAACTACACTCACCCTAACGCGTACACTAACCCTAACCCCTACCCTAACCCTAACGCGTACCCTAATCCTAACCCGTAACCTAAACCGAGCCCTAACCCTAACACTAACCCTAACCCAAACCCTAACCCATAACCTACGCCCTACCCGAACCCCTCCCTGAACCTGTACCCTAAGCCGTACCCTAACCCTCACCCTAATCCTAACCCTAACCCTAAGCTACCCTTGACGGCTTCTGCCTCCAATAGATTTCCTAAGCACTAGTGTTTTAAGGAACAGGTTAAAAAGAGAATCCTAATGTGATTTCTTGATAATGGGTGTGTTCCTTATCTTCTCCTCTTGTCTAAACTCTTCTCCATGGCTGGACCCCCAAATAATATTCCTTTACGTGCTAAGGGGTATCTAGAGAGTGGGATAGGTTTAATAACTACACTCACCGTAACGCGTACACTAATCCTAACCCCTACCCTAACCCTAACGCGTACCCTAATCCTAACGCGTACCCTAAACCGAGCCCTAACCCTAACACTAACCCTAACCCTAACCCTAACCCATACCCTACGCCCTACTCGAACCCCTCCCCGAACCCGTACCCTAAGCCATACCCTAACCCTCACCCTAACCCTAACCCTAACCCTAAGCTACCCTTGACTGCTTCTGCCTCCAATAGATTTCCTAAGCACTAGTGCTTTAAGGAACAGGTTAAAAAGAGAATCCTAATGTGATTTCGTGATAATGGGTGTGTTCCTTATCTTCTCCTATTGTCTAAACTCTTCTCCATGGCTGGACCCCCAAATAATATTCCTTTACGTGCTAAGGGGTATCTAGAGAGTGGGATAGGTTTAATAACTAACCTCACCCTATCGCGTACCCTAACCCTAACCCCTACCCTAACCCTAACGCGTACCCTAATCCTAACCCGTACCCTAAACCGAGCCTTAACCCTAACACTAACCCTAACCCTAACCCTAACCCATACCCTACGCCCTACCCGAACCCCTCCCTGAACCCGTACCCTAAGCTGTACCCTAACCCTCACCCTAACCCTAACCCTAACCCTAAGCTACCCTTGACTGCTTCTGCCTCCAATAGACTTCCTAAGCACTAGTGTTTTAAGGAACAGGTTAAAAAGAGAATCCTAATGTGATTTCTTGATAATGGGTGTGTTCCTTATCTTCTCCTAGTTTCTAAACTCTTCTCCATGGCTGGACCCCCAAATAATATTCCTTTACGTGCTAAGGGGTATCTAGAGAGAGGGATAGGTTTAATAACTAACCTCACCCTATCGCGTACCCTAACCCTAACCCCTACCCTAACACTAACGCGTACCCTAATGCTAACCCGAACCCTAAACCAAGCCCTAACACTAACACTAACCCTAACCCTAACCCTAACACATACCCTACGCCCTACCCGAACCCCTCCCCGAACCCGTACCCTAAGCCGTACCCTAACCCTCACCCTAACCCTAACCCTAACCCTAAGCTACCCTTGACTGCTTCTGCCTCCAATAGATTTCCTAAGCACTAGTGTTTTAAGGAACAGGTTAAAAAGTGAATCCTAATGTGATTTCTTGATAATGGGTGTGTTCCTTATCTTCTCCTCGTGTCTAAACTCTTCTCCATGGCTGGACCCCTCAAATAATATTCCTTTACGTGCTAAGGGGTATCTAGAGAGTGGGATAGGTTTAATAACTACACTCACCGTAACGCGTACTCTAACCCTAACCCCTACCCTAACCCTAACGCGTACCCTAATCCTAAACCGTACCCTAAACCGAGCCCTAACCCTAACACTAACCCTAACCCTAACCCATACCCTACGCCCTACCCGAACCCCTCCCTGAACCTGTACCCTAAGCCGTACCCTACCCCTCACCCTAATCCTAACCCTAACCCTAAGCTACCCTTGACGGCTTCTGCCTCCAATAGATTTCCTAAGCACTAGTGTTTTAAGGAACAGGTTAAAAAGAGAATCCTAAGGTGATTTCTTGATAATGGGTGTGTTCCTTATCTTCTCCTCGTGTCTAAACTCTTCTCCATGGCTGGACCCCCAAATAATATTCCTTTACGTGCTAAGGGGTATCTAGAGAGTGGGATAGGTTTAATAACTACACTCACCCTAACGCGTACACTAACCCTAACCCCTACCCTAACCCTAACGCGTACCCTAATCCTAACCCGTACCCTAAACCGAGCCCTAACCCTAACACTAACCCTAACCCAAACCCTAACCCATAACCTACGCCCTACCCGAACCCCTCCCTGAACCTGTACCCTAAGCCGTACCCTAACCCTCACCCTAATCCTAACCCTAACCCTAAGCTACCCTTGACGGCTTCTGCCTCCAATAGATTTCCTAAGCACTAGTGTTTTAAGGAACAGGTTAAAAAGAGAATCCTAATGTGATTTCTTGATAATGGGTGTGTTCCTTATCTTCTCCTCGTGTCTAAACTCTTCTCCATGGCTGGACCCCCAAATAATATTCCTTTACGTGCTAAGGGGTATCTAGAGAGTGGGATAGGTTTAATAACTACACTCACCCTAACGCGTACACTAACCCTAACCCCTACCCTAACCCTAACGCGTACCCTAATCCTAACGCGTACCCTAAACCGAGCCCTAACCCTAACACTAACCCTAACCCTAACCCTAACCCATACCCTACGCCCTACTCGAACCCCTCCCCGAACCCGTACCCTAAGCCATACCCTAACCCTCACCCTAACCCTAACCCTAACCCTAAGCTACCCTTGACTGCTTCTGCCTCCAATAGATTTCCTAAGCACTAGTGCTTTAAGGAACAGGTTAAAAAGAGAATCCTAATGGGATTTCGTGATAATGGGTGTGTTCCTTATCTTCTCCTATTGTCTAAACTCTTCTTCATGGCTGGACCCCCAATTAATATTCCTTTACGTGCTAAGGGGTATCTAGAGAGTGGGATAGGTTTAATAACTAACCTCACCCTATCGCCTACCCTAACCCTAACCCCTACCCTAACCCTAACGCGTACCCTAATCCTAACCCGTACCATAAACCGAGCCTTAACCCTAACACTAACCCTAACCCTAACCCTAACCCATACCCTACGCCCTACCCGAACCCCTCCCTGAACCCGTACCCTAAGCTGTACCCTAACCCTCACCCTAACCCTAACCCTAACCCTAAGCTACCCTTGACTGCTTCTGCCTCCAATAGATTTCCTAAGCACTAGTGTTTTAAGGAACAGGTTAAAAAGAGAATCCTAATGTGATTTCTTGATAATGGGTGTGTTCCTTATCTTCTCCTAGTGTCTAAACTCTTCTCCATGGCTGGACCCCCAAATAATATTCCTTTACGTGCTAAGGGGTATCTAGAGAGTGGGATAGGTTTAATAACTACCCTAACCCTAATGCATACCCTAACCTTAACCCCTACCCTAACCCTAACGCGTACCCTAATCCTAACCCGTACCCTAAACCGAGCCCTAACCCTAACACTAACCCTAACCCTAACCCTAGCCCATACCCTACGCCGTACCCGAACCCCTCCCCGAACCCGTACCCTAAGCCGTACCCTAACCCTAAACCTAACCCTAACCCTAACCCTAAGCTACCCTTGACTGCTTCTGCCTCCAATAGATTTCCTAAGCACTAGTGTTTTAAGGAACAGGTTAAAAAGAGAATCCTAATGTGATTTCTTGAGAATGGGTGTGTTCCTTATCTTATCCTAGTGTCTAAACTCTTCTCCATGGCTGGACCCCCAAATAATATTCCTTTACGTGCTAAGTGGTATCTAGAGAGTGGGATAGGTTTAATAACTACCCTAACTCTAACGCGTACCCTAACCCTAACCCCTACCCTAACCCTAACGCGTACCCTAATCCTAACCCGTACCCTAAACTGAGCCCTAACCCTAACACTAACCCTAACCCTAACCCTAGCCCATACCCTACGCCGTACCCGAACCCCTCCCCGAACCCGTACCCTAAGACGTACCCTAACCCTAACCCTAACCCTAACCCTAACCCTAAGCTACACTTGACTGCTTCTGCCTCCAATAGATTTCCTAAGCACTAGTGTTTTAAGGAACAGGTTAAAAAGAGAATCCTAATGTGATTTCTTGAGAATGGGTGTGTTCCTTATCTTATCCTAGTGTCTAAACTCTTCTCCATGGCTGGACCCCCAAATAATATTCCTTTACGTGCTAAGGGGTATCTAGAGAGTGGGATAGGTTTAATAACTACCCTAACCCTAACGCGTACCCTAACCCTAACCCCTACCCTAACCCTAACGCGTACCCTAATCCTAAACCGTAACCTAAACCTAGCCCTAACCCTAACACTAACCCTAAACCTAACCCTAGCTCATACCCTACGCCGTACCCGAACCCCTCCCCGAACCCGTACCCTAAGCCGTACCCTAACCCTAACCCTAACCCTAACCCTAACCCTAAGCTACCCTTGACTGCTTCTGCCTCCAATAGATTTCCTAAGCACTAGTGTTTTAAGGAACAGGTTAAAAAGAGAATCCTAATGTGATTTCTTGAGAATGGGTGTGTTCCTTATCTTATCCTAGTGTCTAAACTCTTCTCCATGGCTGAACCCCCAAATAATATTCCTTTATGTGCTAAGTGATATCTAGAGAGTGGGATAGGTTTAATAACTACCCTAACTCTAACGCGTACCCTAACCCTAACCCCTACCCTAACCCTAACGCGTACCCTAATCCTAACCCGTACCCTAAACGGAGCCCTAACCCTAACACTAACCCTAAACCTAACCCTAGCCCATACCCTACGCCGTACCCGAACCCCTCCCCGAACCCGTACCCTAAGCCGTACCCTAACCCTAACCTTAACCCTAACCCTAACCCTAAGCTACCCTTGACTGCTTCTGCCTCCAATAGATTTCCTAAGCACTAGTGTTTTAAGGAACAGGTTAAAAAGAGAATCCTAATGTGATTTCTTGAGAATGGGTGTGTTCCTTATCTTATCCTAGTGTCTAAACTCTTCTCCATGGCTGGACCCCCAAATAATATTCCTTTACGTGCTAAGGGGTATCTAGAGAGTGGGATAGGTTTAATAACTACCCTAACCCTAACGCGTACCCTAACCCTAACCCCTACCCTAACACTAACGCGTACCCTAATCCTAACCCGTACCCTAAACCGAGCCCGCCCTAACCCTAACACTAACCCTAAATCTAACCCTAGCTCATACCCTACGCCGTACCCGAACCCCTCCCCGAACCCGTACCCTAAGCCGTACCCTAACCCTAACCCTAACCCTAACCCTAACCCTAAGCTACCCTTGACTGCTTCTGCCTCCAATAGATTTCCTAAGCACTAGTGTTTTAAGGAACAGGTTAAAAAGAGAATCCTAATGTGATTTCTTGATAATGGGTGTGTTCCTTATCTTCTCCTAGTGTCTAAACTCTTCTCCATGGCTGGACCCCCAAATAATATTCCTTTACGTGCTAAGGGGTATCTAGAGAGAGGGATAGGTTTAATAACTAACCTCACCCTATCGCGTACCCTAACCCTAACCCCTACCCTAACACTAACGCGTACCCTAATGCTAACCCGAAACCTAAACCGAGCCCTAACCCTAACACTAACCCTAACCCTAACCCTAACCCATACCCTACGCCCTACCCGAACCCCTCCCCGAACCCGTACCCTAAGCCGTACCCTAACCCTCACCCTAACCCTAACCCTAACCCTAAGCTACCCTTGACTGCTTCTGCCTCCAATAGATTTCCTAAGCACTAGTGTTTTAAGGAACAGGTTAAAAAGAGAATCCTAATGTGATTTCTTGATAATGGGTGTGTTCCTTATCTTCTCCTCGTGTCTAAACTCTTCTCCATGGCTGGACCCCTCAAATAATATTCCTTTACGTGCTAAGGGGTATCTAGAGAGTGGGATAGGTTTAATAACTACACTCACCCTAACGCGTACACTAACCCTAACCCCTACCCTAACCCTAACGCGTACCCTAATCCTAACCCGTACCCTAAACCGAGCCCTAACCCTAACACTAACCCTAACCCTAACCCTAACCCATACCCTACGCCCTACCCGAACCCCTCCCTGAACCTGTACCCTAAGCCGTACCCTACCCCTCACCCTAATCCTAACCCTAACCCTAAGCTACCCTTGACGGCTTCTGCCTCCAATAGATTTCCTAAGCACTAGTGTTTTAAGGAACAGGTTAAAAAGAGAATCCTAAGGTGATTTCTTGATAATGGGTGTGTTCCTTATCTTCTCCTCGTGTCTAAACTCTTCTCCATGGCTGGACCCCCAAATAATATTCCTTTACGTGCTAAGGGGTATCTAGAGAGTGGGATAGGTTTAATAACTAACCTCACCCTATCGCGTACCCTAACCCTAACCCCTACCCTAACCCTAACGCGTACCCTAATCCTAACTCGTACCCTAAACCGAGCATTAAACCTAACACTAACCCTAACCCTAACCCTAACCCATACCCTACGCCCTAACCGAACCCCTCCCCGAACCCGTACCCTAAGCCGTACCCTAACCCTCACCCTAACCCTAACTCTAACCCTAAGCTACCCTTGACGGCTTCTGCCTCCAATAGATTTCCTAAGCACTAGTGTTTGAAGGAACAGGTTAAAAAGAGAATCCTAATGTGATTTCGTGATAATGGGTGTGTTCCTTATCTTCTCCTAGTGTCTAAACTCTTCTCCATGGCTGGACCCCCAAATAATATTCCTTTACGTGCTAAGGGGTATCTAGAGAGTGGGATAGGTTTAATAACTAACCTCACCCTAATGCGTACACTAACCCTATCCCTTACCCTAACCCTAACGCGTACCCTAATCCTAACCCGTACCCTAAACCGAGCCCTAACCCTAACACTAGCCCTAACCCTAACCCTAACCCATACCCTACGCCCTACCCGAACCCGTACCCTAAGCCGTACCCTAACCCTCACCCTAACCCTAACCCTAACCCTAAGCTACCCTTGACTGCTTCTGCCTCCAATAGATTTCCTAAGCACTAGTGTTTTAAGGAACAGGTTAAAAAGAGAATCCTAATGTGATTTCTTGATAATGGGTGTGTTCCTTATCTTCTCCTAGTGTCTAAACTCTTCTCCATGGCTGGACCCCCAAATAATATTCCTTTACGTGCTAAGGGGTATCTAGAGAGAGGGATAGGTTTAATAACTAACCTCACCCTATCGCGTACCCTAACCCTAACCCCTACCCTAACACTAACGCGTACCCTAATGCTAACCCGAAACCTAAACCGAGCCCTAACCCTAACACTAACCCTAACCCTAACCCTAACCCATACCCTACGCCCTACCCGAACCCCTCCCCGAACCCGTACCCTAAGCCGTACCCTAACCCTCACCCTAACCCTAACCCTAACCCTAAGCTACCCTTGACTGCTTCTGCCTCCAATAGATTTCCTAAGCACTAGTGTTTTAAGGAACAGGTTAAAAAGAGAATCCTAATGTGATTTCTTGATAATGGGTGTGTTCCTTATCTTCTCCTCGTGTCTAAACTCTTCTCCATGGCTGGACCCCTCAAATAATATTCCTTTACGTGCTAAGGGGTATCTAGAGAGTGGGATAGGTTTAATAACTACACTCACCCTAACGCGTACACTAACCCTAACCCCTACCCTAACCCTAACGCGTACCCTAATCCTAACCCGTACCCTAAACCGAGCCCTAACCCTAACACTAACCCTAACCCTAACCCTAACCCATACCCTACGCCCTACCCGAACCCCTCCCTGAACCTGTACCCTAAGCTGTACCCTACCCCTCACCCTAATCCTAACCCTAACCCTAAGCTACCCTTGACGGCTTCTGCCTCCAATAGATTTCCTAAGCACTAGTGTTTTAAGGAACAGGTTAAAAAGAGAATCCTAAGGTGATTTCTTGATAATGGGTGTGTTCCTTATCTTCTCCTCGTGTCTAAACTCTTCTCCATGGCTGGACCCCCAAATAATATTCCTTTACGTGCTAAGGGGTATCTAGAGAGTGGGATAGGTTTAATAACTAACCTCACCCTATCGCGTACCCTAACCCTAACCCCTACCCTAACCCTAACGCGTACCCTAATCCTAACTCGTACCCTAAACCGAGCATTAAACCTAACACTAACCCTAACCCTAACCCTAACCCATACCCTACGCCCTAACCGAACCCCTCCCCGAACCCGTACCCTAAGCCGTACCCTAACCCTCACCCTAACCCTAACTCTAACCCTAAGCTACCCTTGACGGCTTCTGCCTCCAATAGATTTCCTAAGCACTAGTGTTTGAAGGAACAGGTTAAAAAGAGAATCCTAATGTGATTTCGTGATAATGGGTGTGTTCCTTATCTTCTCCTAGTGTCTAAACTCTTCTCCATGGCTGGACCCCCAAATAATATTCCTTTACGTGCTAAGGGGTATCTAGAGAGTGGGATAGGTTTAATAACTAACCTCACCCTAATGCGTACACTAACCCTATCCCTTACCCTAACCCTAACGCGTACCCTAATCCTAACCCGTACCCTAAACCGAGCCCTAACCCTAACACTAGCCCTAACCCTAACCCTAACCCATACCCTACGCCCTACCCGAACCCGTACCCTAAACCGTACCCTAACCCTCACCCTAACCCTAACCCTAACCCTAAGCTACCCTTGACAGCTTCTGCCTCCAATAGACTTCCTAAGCACTAGTGTTTTAAGGAACATGTTAAAAAGAGAATCCTAATGTGATTTCGTGATAATGGGTGTGTTCCTTATCTTCTCCTAGTGTCTAAACTCTTCTCCATGGCTGGACCCCCAAATAATATTCCTTTACGTGCTAAGGGGTATCTAGAGAGTGGGATAGGTTTAATAACTACCCTCACCCTAACGCGTACCCTAACCCTAACCCCTACCCTAACCCTAACGCGTACCCTAATCTTAACCCGTACCCTAAACCGAGCCCTAACCCTAACACTAACACTAACCCTAACCCTAACCCATACCCTACGCCCTACCCGAACACCTCCCTGAACCCATACCCTGAGCCGTACCCTACCACTCACCCTAACCCTAACCCTAACCCTAAGCTACCCTTGACTGCTTCTGCCTCCAATAGATTTCCTAAGCACTAGTGTTTTAAGGAACAGGTTAAAAAGAGAATCCTAATGTGATTTCTTGATAATGGGTGTGTTCCTTATCTTCTCCTAGTGTCTAAACTCTTCTCCATGGCTGGACCCCCAAATAATATTCCTTTACGTGCTAAGGGGTATCTAGAGAGAGGGATAGGTTTAATAACTAACCTCACCCTATCGCGTACCCTAACCCTAACCCCTACCCTAACACTAACGCGTACCCTAATGCTAACCCGAAACCTAAACCGAGACCTAACCCTAACACTAACCCTAACCCTAACCCTAACCCATACCCTACGCCCTACCCGAACCCCTCCCCGAACCCGTACCCTAAGCCGTACCCTAACCCTCACCCTAACCCTAACCCTAACCCTAAGCTACCCTTGACTGCTTCTGCCTCCAATAGATTTCCTAAGCACTAGTGTTTTAAGGAACAGGTTAAAAAGAGAATCCTAATGTGATTTCTTGATAATGGGTGTGTTCCTTATCTTCTCCTCGTGTCTAAACTCTTCTCCATGGCTGGACCCCTCAAATAATATTCCTTTACGTGCTAAGGGGTATCTAGAGAGTGGGATAGGTTTAATAACTACACTCACCCTAACGCGTACACTAACCCTAACCCCTACCCTAACCCTAACGCGTACCCTAATCCTAACCCGTACCCTAAACCGAGCCCTAACCCTAACACTAACCCTAACCCTAACCCTAACCCATACCCTACGCCCTACCCGAACCCCTCCCTGAACCTGTACCCTAAGCCGTACCCTACCCCTCACCCTAATCCTAACCCTAACCCTAAGCTACCCTTGACGGCTTCTGCCTCCAATAGATTTCCTAAGCACTAGTGTTTTAAGGAACAGTTTAAAAAGAGAATCCTAAGGTGATTTCTTGATAATGGGTGTGTTCCTTATCTTCTCCTCGTGTCTAAACTCTTCTCCATGGCTGGACCCCCAAATAATATTCCTTTACGTGCTAAGGGGTATCTAGAGAGTGGGATAGGTTTAATAACTAACCTCACCCTATCGCGTACCCTAACCCTAACCCCTACCCTAACCCTAACGCGTACCCTAATCCTAACTCGTACCCTAAACCGAGCATTAAACCTAACACTAACCCTAACCCTAACCCTAACCCATACCCTACGCCCTACCCGAACCCCTCCCCGAACCCGTACCCTAAGCCGTACCCTAACCCTCACCCTAACCCTAACTCTAACCCTAAGCTACCCTTGACGGCTTCTGCCTCCAATAGATTTCCTAAGCACTAGTGTTTGAAGGAACAGGTTAAAAAGAGAATCCTAATGTGATTTCGTGATAATGGGTGTGTTCCTTATCTTCTCCTAGTGTCTAAACTCTTCTCCATGGCTGGACCCCCAAATAATATTCCTTTACGTGCTAAGGGGTATCTAGAGAGTGGGATAGGTTTAATAACTAACCTCACCCTAATGCGTACACTAACCCTATCCCTTACCCTAACCCTAACGCGTACCCTAATCCTAACCCGTACCCTAAACCGAGCCCTAACCCTAACACTAGCCCTAACCCTAACCCTAACCCATACCCTACGCCCTACCCGAACCCGTACCCTAAGCCGTACCCTAACCCTCACCCTAACCCTAACCCTAACCCTAAGCTACCCTTGACTGCTTCTGCCTCCAATAGACTTCCTAAGCACTAGTGTTTTAAGGAACATGTTAAAAAGAGAATCCTAATGTGATTTCGTGATAATGGGTGTGTTCCTTATCTTCTCCTAGTGTCTAAACTCTTCTCCATGGCTGGACCCCCAAATAATATTCCTTTACGTGCTAAGGGGTATCTAGAGAGTGGGATAGGTTTAATAACTACCCTCACCCTAACGCGTACCCTAACCCTAACCCCTACCCTAACCCTAACGCGTACCCTAATCTTAACCCGTACCCTAAACCGAGCCCTAACCCTAACACTAACACTAACCCTAACCCTAACCCATACCCTACGCCCTACCCGAACCCCTCCCTGAACCCATACCCTGAGCCGTACCCTACCACTCACCCTAACCCTAACCCTAACCCTAAGCTACCCTTGACTGCTTCTGCCTCCAATAGATTTCCTAAGCACTAGTGTTTTAAGGAACAGGTTAAAAAGAGAATCCTAATGTGATTTCTTGATAATGGGTGTGTTCCTTATTTTCTCCTAGTGTCTAAACTCTTCTCCATGGCTGGACCCCCAAATAATATTCCTTTACGTGCTAAGGGGTATCTAGAGAGTGGGATAGGTTTAATAACTACCCTCACCCTAATGCGTACACTAACCCTAACCCCTACCCTAAACCTAACGTGTACCCTAATCCTAACCCGTACCCTAAACCGAGCCCTAACCCTAACACTAGCCCTAACCCTAACCCTAACACATACCCTACGCCCTACCCGAACCCCTCCCCGAACCCGTACCCTAAGCCGTACCCTAACCCTCACCCTAACCCTAACCCTAACCCTAAGCTACCCTTGACTGCTTCTGCCTCCAATAGATTTCCTAAGCATTAGTGTTTTAAGGAACAGGTTAAAAAGAGAATCCTAATGTGATTTCTTGATAATGGGTGTGTTCCTTATCTTCTCCTCGTGTCTAAACTCTTCTCCATGGCTGGACCCCTCAAATAATATTCCTTTACGTGCTAAGGGGTATCTAGAGAGTGGGATAGGTTTAATAACTACACTCACCCTAACGCGTACACTAACCCTAACCCCTACCCTAACCCTAACGCGTACCCTAATCCTAACCCGTACCCTAAACCGAGCCCTAACCCTAACACTAACCCTAACCCTAACCCTAACCCATACCCTACGCCCTACCCGAACCCCTCCCTGAACCTGTACCCTAAGCCGTACCCTACCCCTCACCCTAATCCTAACCCTAACCCTAAGCTACCCTTGACGGCTTCTGCCTCCAATAGATTTCCTAAGCACTAGTGTTTTAAGGAACAGGTTAAAAAGAGAATCCTAAGGTGATTTCTTGATAATGGGTGTGTTCCTTATCTTCTCCTCGTGTCTAAACTCTTCTCCATGGCTGGACCCCCAAATAATATTCCTTTACGTGCTAAGGGGTATCTAGAGAGTGGGATAGGTTTAATAACTAACCTCACCCTATCGCGTACCCTAACCCTAACCCCTACCCTAACCCTAACGCGTACCCTAATCCTAACCCGTACCCTAAACCGAGCCTTAAACCTAACACTAACCCTAACCCTAACCCTAACCCATACCCTACGCCCTACCCGAACCCCTCCCCGAACCCGTACCCTAAGCCGTACCCTAACCCTCACCCTAACCCTAACTCTAACCCTAAGCTACCCTTGACTGCTTCTGCCTCCAATAGATTTCCTAAGCACTAGTGTTTGAAGGAACAGGTTAAAAAGAGAATCCTAATGTGATTTCGTGATAATGGGTGTGTTCCTTATCTTCTCCTAGTGTCTAAACTCTTCTCCATGGCTGGACCCCCAAATAATATTCCTTTACGTGCTAAGGGGTATCTAGAGAGTGGGATAGGTTTAATAACTAACCTCACCCTAATGCGTACACTAACCCTATCCCTTACCCTAACCCTAACGCGTACCCTAATCCTAACCCGTACCCTAAACCGAGCCCTAACCCTAACACTAGCCCTAACCCTAACCCTAACCCATACCCTACGCCCTACCCGAACCCGTACCCTAAGCCGTACCCTAACCCTCACCCTAACCCTAACCCTAACCCTAAGCTACCCTTGACTGCTTCTGCCTCCAATAGATTTCCTAAGCACTAGTGTTTTAAGGAACAGGTTAAAAAGAGAATCCTAATGTGATTTCTTGATAATGGGTGTGTTCCTTATCTTCTCCTAGTGTCTAAACTCTTCTCCATGGCTGGACCCCCAAATAATATTCCTTTACGTGCTAAGGGGTATCTAGAGAGTGGGATAGGTTTAATAACTACCCTCACCCTAATGCGTACACTAACCCTAACCCCTACCCTAAACCTAACGTGTACCCTAATCCTAACCCGTACCCTAAACCGAGCCCTAACCCTAACACTAGCCCTAACCCTAACCCTAACACATACCCTACGCCCTACCCGAACCCCTCCCCGAACCCGTACCCTAAGCCGTACCCTAACCCTCACCCTAACCCTAACCCTAACCCTAAGCTACCCTTGACTGCTTCTGCCTCCAATAGATTTCCTAAGCACTAGTGTTTTAAGGAACAGGTTAAAAAGAGAATCCTAATGTGATTTCTTGATAATGGGTGTGTTCCTTATCTTCTCCTCGTGTCTAAACTCTTCTCCATGGCTGGACCCCTCAAATAATATTCCTTTACGTGCTAAGGGGTATCTAGAGAGTGAGATAGGTTTAATAACTACACTCACCCTAACGCGTACACTAACCCTAACCCCTACCCTAACCCTAACGCGTACCCTAATCCTAACCCGTACCCTATACCGAGCCCTAACCCTAACACTAACCCTAACCCTAACCCTAACCCATACCCTACGCCCTACCCGAACCCCTCCCTGAACCTGTACCCTAAGCCGTACCCTACCCCTCACCCTAATCCTAACCCTAACCCTAAGCTACCCTTGACGGCTTCTGCCTCCAATAGATTTCCTAAGCACTAGTGTTTTAAGGAACAGGTTAAAAAGAGAATCCTAAGGTGATTTCTTGATAATGGGTGTGTTCCTTATCTTCTCCTCGTGTCTAAACTCTTCTCCATGGCTGGACCCCCAAATAATATTCCTTTACGTGCTAAGGGGTATCTAGAGAGTGGGATAGGTTTAATAACTAACCTCACCCTATCGCGTACCCTAACCCTAACCCCTACCCTAACCCTAACGCGTAACCTAATCCTAACCCGTACCCTAAACCGAGCCTTAAACCTAACACTAACCCTAACCCTAACCCTAACCCATACCCTACGCCCTACCCGAACCCCTCCCCGAACCCGTACCCTAAGCCGTGCCCTAACCCTCACCCTAACCCTAACTCTAACCCTAAGCTACCCTTGACTGCTTCTGCCTCCAATAGATTTCCTAAGCACTAGTGTTTGAAGGAACAGGTAAAAAGAGAATCCTAATGTGATTTCTTGATAATGGGTGTGTTCCTTATCTTCTCCTCGTGTCTAAACTCTTCTCCATGGCTGGACCCCTCAAATAATATTCCTTTACGTGCTAAGGGGTATCTAGAGAGTGGGATAGGTTTAATAACTACACTCACCCTAACGCGTACACTAACCCTAACCCCTACCCTAACCCTAACGCGTACCCTAATCCTAACCCGTACCCTAAACCGAGCCCTAACCCTAACACTAACCCTAACCCTAACCCTAACCCACACCCTACGCCCTACCCGAACCCCTCCCTGAACCTGTACCCTAAGCCGTACCCTACCCCTCACCCTAATCCTAACCCTAACAATAAGTTACCCTTGACGGCTTCTGCCTCCAATAGATTTCCTAAGCACTAGTGTTTTAAGGAACAGGTTAAAAAGAGAATCCTAATGTGATTTCTTGATAATGGGTGTGTTCCTTATCTTCTCCTCGTGTCTAAACTCTTCTCCATGGCTGGACCCCCAAATAATATTCCTTTACGTGCTAAGGGGTATCTAGAGAGTGGGATAGGTTTAATAACTACCCTCACCCTAATGCGTACACTAACCCTAACCCCTACCCTAACCCTAACGCGTACCCTAATCCTAACCCGTACCCTAAACCGAGCCTTAAACCTAACACTAACCCTAACCCTAACCCTAACCCATACCCTACGCCCTACCCGAAACCCTCCCCGAACCCGTACCCTAAGCCGTACCCTAACCCTCACCCTAACCATAACTCTAACCCTAAGCTACCCTTGACTGCTTCTGCCTCCAATAGATTTCCTAAGCACTACTGTTTTAAGGAACAGGTTAAAAAGAGAATCCTAATGTGATTTCGTGATAATGGGTGTGTTCCTTATCTTCTCCTAGTGTCTAAACTCTTCTCCATGGGTGGACCCCCAAATAATATTCCTTTACGTGCTAAGGGGTATCTAGAGAGTGGGATAGGTTTAATAACTAACCTCACCCTAATGCGTACACTAACCCTATCCCTTACCCTAACCCTAAAGCGTACCCTAATCCTAACCCGTACCCTAAACCGAGCCCTAACCCTAACACTAGCCCTAACCCTAACCCTAAACCATACCCTACGCCCTACCCGAACCCGTACCCTAAGCCGTACCCTAACCCTCACCCTAACCCTAACCCTAACCCTAAGCTACCCTTGACTGCTTCTGCCTCCAATAGACTTCCTAAGCACTAGTGTTTTAAGGAACAGGTTAAAAAGAGAATCCTAATGTGATTTCGTGATAATGGGTGTGTTCCTTATCTTCTCCTAGTGTCTAAACTCTTCTCCATGGCTGGACCCCCAAATAATATTCCTTTACGTGCTAAGGGGTATCTAGAGAGTGGGATAGGTTTAATAACTACCCTCACCCTAACGCGTACCCTAACCCTAACCCCTACCCTAACCCTAACGCTTACCCTAATCTTAACCCGTACCCTAAACCGAGCCCTAACCCTAACACTAACCCTAACCCTAACCCTAACCCATACCCTACGCCCTACCCGAACCCCTCCCTGAACCCATACCCTAAGCCGTACCCTACCCCTCACCCTAACCCTAACCCTAACCCTAAGCTACGCTTGACGGCTTCTGCCTCCAATAGATTTCCTAAGCACTAGTGTTTTAAGGAACAGGTTAAAAAGAGAATCCTAATGTGATTTCTTGATAATGGGTGTGTTCCTTATCTTCTCCTCGTGTCTAAACTCTTCTCCATGGCTGGACCCCCAAATAATATTCCTTTATGTGGTAAAGTGTATCTAGAGTGTGTGATAGGTTTAATAACTAACCTCACCCTAACACGTACCCTAACCCTAACCCCTACCATAACCCTAACGCGTACCCTAATCCTAACCCGTACCCTAAACCGAGCCCTAACCCTAACACTAACCCTAACCCTAACCCTAACACATACCCTACGCCCTCCCCGAACCCCTCCCCGAACCCGTACCCTAAGCCATACACTAACCCTCACCCTAACCCTAACCCTAACCCTAAGCTACCCTTGACTGCTTCTGCCTCCAATAGATTTCCTAAGCACTAGTGTTTTAAGGAACAGGTTAAAAAGAGAATCCTAATGTGATTTCTTGATAATGGGTGTGTTCCTTATCTTCTCCTAGTGTCTAAACTCTTCTCCATGGCTGGACCCCCAAATAATATTCCTTTACGTGCTAAGGGGTATCTAGACAGAGGGATAGGTTTAATAACTAACCTCACCCTATCGCGTACCCTAACCCTAACCCCTACCCTAACACTAACGCGTACCCTAATGCTAACCCGAACCCTAAACCGAGCCGTAACCCTAACACTAACCCTAACCCTAACCCGAACCCATACCCTACACCCTACCCGAACCCCTCCCCGAACCCGTACCCTAAGCCGTACCCTAACCCTCACCCTAACCCTAACCCTAACCCTAAGCTACCCTTGACTGCTTCTGCCTCCAATAGATTTCCTAAGCACTAGTGTTTTAAGGAACAGGTTAAAAAGAGAATCCTAATGTGATTTCTTGATAATGGGTGTGTTCCTTATCTTCTCCTCGTGTCTAAACTCTTCTCCATGGCTGGACCCCTCAAATAATATTCCTTTACGTGCTAAGGGGTATCTAGAGAGTGGGATAGGTTTAATAACTACACTCACCCTAACGCGTACACTAACCCTAACCCCTACCCTAACCCTAACGCGTACCCTAATCCTAACCCGTACCCTAAACCGAGCCCTAACCCTAACACTAACCCTAACCCTAACCCTAACCCACACCCTACGCCCTACCCGAACCCCTCCCTGAACCTGTACCCTAAGCCGTACCCTACCCCTCACCCTAATCCTAACCCTAACAATAAGTTACCCTTGACGGCTTCTGCCTCCAATAGATTTCCTAAGCACTAGTGTTTTAAGGAACAGGTTAAAAAGAGAATCCTAATGTGATTTCTTGATAATGGGTGTGTTCCTTATCTTCTCCTCGTGTCTAAACTCTTCTCCATGGCTGGACCCCCAAATAATATTCCTTTACGTGCTAAGGGGTATCTAGAGAGTGGGATAGGTTTAATAACTACCCTCACCCTAATGCGTACACTAACCCTAACCCCTACCCTAACCCTAACGCGTACCCTAATCCTAACCCGTACCCTAAACCGAGCCTTAAACCTAACACTAACCCTAACCCTAACCCTAACCCATACCCTACGCCCTACCCGAAACCCTCCCCGAACCCGTACCCTAAGCCGTACCCTAACCCTCACCCTAACCATAACTCTAACCCTAAGCTACCCTTGACTGCTTCTGCCTCCAATAGATTTCCTAAGCACTACTGTTTTAAGGAACAGGTTAAAAAGAGAATCCTAATGTGATTTCGTGATAATGGGTGTGTTCCTTATCTTCTCCTAGTGTCTAAACTCTTCTCCATGGGTGGACCCCCAAATAATATTCCTTTACGTGCTAAGGGGTATCTAGAGAGTGGGATAGGTTTAATAACTAACCTCACCCTAATGCGTACACTAACCCTATCCCTTACCCTAACCCTAAAGCGTACCCTAATCCTAACCCGTACCCTAAACCGAGCCCTAACCCTAACACTAGCCCTAACCCTAACCCTAACCCATACCCTACGCCCTACCCGAACCCGTACCCTAAGCCGTACCCTAACCCTCACCCTAACCCTAACCCTAACCCTAAGCTACCCTTGACTGCTTCTGCCTCCAATAGACTTCCTAAGCACTAGTGTTTTAAGGAACAGGTTAAAAAGAGAATCCTAATGTGATTTCGTGATAATGGGTGTGTTCCTTATCTTCTCCTAGTGTCTAAACTCTTCTCCATGGCTGGACCCCCAAATAATATTCCTTTACGTGCTAAGGGGTATCTAGAGAGTGGGATAGGTTTAATAACTACCCTCACCCTAACGCGTACCCTAACCCTAACCCCTACCCTAACCCTAACGCTTACCCTAATCTTAACCCGTACCCTAAACCGAGCCCTAACCCTAACACTAACCCTAACCCTAACCCTAACCCATACCCTACGCCCTACCCGAACCCCTCCCTGAACCCATACCCTAAGCCGTACCCTACCCCTCACCCTAACCCTAACCCTAACCCTAAGCTACGCTTGACGGCTTCTGCCTCCAATAGATTTCCTAAGCACTAGTGTTTTAAGGAACAGGTTAAAAAGAGAATCCTAATGTGATTTCTTGATAATGGGTGTGTTCCTTATCTTCTCCTCGTGTCTAAACTCTTCTCCATGGCTGGACCCCCAAATAATATTCCTTTATGTGGTAAAGTGTATCTAGAGTGTGTGATAGGTTTAATAACTAACCTCACCCTAACACGTACCCTAACCCTAACCCCTACCATAACCCTAACGCGTACCCTAATCCTAACCCGTACCCTAAACCGAGCCCTAACCCTAACACTAACCCTAACCCTAACCCTAACACATACCCTACGCCCTCCCCGAACCCCTCCCCGAACCCGTACCCTAAGCCATACACTAACCCTCACCCTAACCCTAACCCTAACCCTAAGCTACCCTTGACTGCTTCTGCCTCCAATAGATTTCCTAAGCACTAGTGTTTTAAGGAACAGGTTAAAAAGAGAATCCTAAGGTGATTTCTTGATAATGGGTGTGTTCCTTATCTTCTGCTAGTGTCTAAATTCTTCTCCATGGCTGGACGCCCAAATAATATTCCTTTACGTGCTAATGGGTATCTAGAGAGTGGGATAAGTTTAATAACTGACCTCATCCTATCGCGTACCCTAACCCTAACCCCTACCCTAACCCTAACGCGCACCCTAATCCTAACCCGTACCCTAAACTGAGCCCTAAACCTAACACTAGCCCTAACCCTAACCCTAACCCATAACCTACGCCCTACCCGAACCCCTCCACGAACCCGTACCCTAAGCCGGACCCTAACCCTCACCCTAACCCTCACCCTAACCCTAAGCTACCCTTGACTGCTTCTGCCTCCAATAGACTTCCTAAGCACTAGTGTTTTAAGGAACAGGTTAAAAAGAGAATCCTAATGTGATTTCTTGATAATGGGTGTGTTCCTTATCTTCTCCTAGTGTCTAAACTCTTCTCGATGGCTGGAACCCCAAATAATATTCCTTTACGTGCTAAGGGGTATCTAGAGATTGGGATAGGTTTAATAACTACCCTCACCCTATCGCGTACCCTAACCCTAACCCCTACCCTAACACTAACGCGTACCCTAATCCTAACCCGTACCCTAACTCGAGCCCTAACCCTAACACTAACCCTAACCCTAACCCTAACCCATACCCTACGCCCTACCCGAACCCCTCCCCGAACCCGTACCCTAAGCCGTACCCTAACCCTCACCCTAACCCTAACCCTAACCCTAAGCTACCCTTGACTGCTTCTGCCTCCAATAGATTTCCTAAGCACTAGTGTTTTAAGGAACAGGTTAAAAAGAGAATCCTAATGAGATTTCTTGATAATGGGTATGTTCCTTATTTTCTCCTCGTATCTAAAATCTTCTCCATGGCTGGACCCCCAAATAATATTCCTTTACATGCTAAGGGGTATCTAGAGAGTGGGATAGGTTTAATAACTACCCTCTCCCTAACGCGTACCCTAACCCTAACCCCTACCCTAACCCTAACGCGTACCCTAATCCTAACCCGTACCCTAAACCGAGCCCTAACCCTAACACTAACCCTAACCCTAACCCTAACCCATATCCTACGCCCTACCCGAACCCCTCCCCGAACCCGTACCCTAAGCCATACCCTAACCCTCACCCTAACCCTAACCCTAACCCTAAGCTACCCTTGACTGCTTCTGCCTCCAATAGATTTCCTAAGCACTAGTGTTTTAAGGAACAGGTTAAAAAGAGAATCCTAATGTGATTTCGTGATAATGGGTGTGTTCCTTATCTTCTCCTAGTGTCTAAACTCTTCTCCATGGCTGGACCCCCAAATAATATTCCTTTACGTGCTAAGGGGTATCTAGAGAGTGGGATAGGTTTAATAACTACCCTCACCCTAATGCGTACACTAACCCTAACCCCTACCGTAAACCTAACGCGTACCCTAATCCTAACCCGTAACCTAAACCGAGCCCTAACCCTAACACTAGCCCTAACCCTAACCCTAACACATACCCTACGCCCTACCCGAACCCCTCCCCGAACCCGTACCCTAAGCCGTACCCTAACCCTCACCCTAACCCTAACCCTAACCCTAAGCTACCCTTGACTGCTTCTGCCTCCAATAGACTTCCTAAGCACTAGTGTTTTAAGGAACAGGTTAAAAAGAGAATCCTAATGTGATTTCTTGATAATGGGTGTGTTCCTTATCTTCTCCTCGTGTCTAAACTCTTCTCCATGGCTGGACCCCTCAAATAATATTCCTTTACGTGCTAAGGGGTATCTAGAGAGTGGGATAGGTTTAATAACTACACTCACCCTAACGCGTACACTAACCCTAACCCCTACCCTAACCCTAACGCGTACCCTAATCCTAACCCGTACCCTAAACCGAGCCCTAACCCTAACACTAACCCTAACCCTAACCCTAACCCATACCCTACGCCCTACCCGAACCCCTCCCTTAACCTGTACCCTAAGGCGTACCCTACCCCTCACCTTAATCCTAACCCTAACCCTAAGCTACCCTTGACGGCTTCTGCCTCCAATAGATTTCCTAAGCACTAGTGTTTTAAGGAACAGGTTAAAAAGAGAATCCTAAGGTGATTTCTTGATAATGGGTGTGTTCCTTATCTTCTCCTCGTGTCTAAACTCTTCTCCATGGCTGGACCCCCAAATAATATTCCTTTACGTGCTAAGGGGTATCTAGAGAGTGGGATAGGTTTAATAACTACCCTCTCCCTAACGCGTACCCTAACCCTAACCCCTACCTTAACCCTAACGCGTACCCTAATCCTAACCCGTACCCTAAACCGAGCCTTAAACCTAACACTAACCCTAACCCTAACCCTAACCCATACCCTACGCCCTACCCGAACCCCTCCCCGAACCCGTACCCTAAGCCGTACCCTAACCCTCACCCTAACCCTAACTCTAACCCTAAGCTACCCTTGACTGCTTCTGCCTCCAATAGATTTCCTAAGCACTAGTGTTTTAAGGAACAGGTTAAAAAGAGAATCCTAATGTGATTTCGTGATAATGGGTGTGTTCCTTATCTTCTCCTAGTGTCTAAACTCTTCTCCATGGCTGGACCCCCAAATAATATTCCTTTACGTGCTAAGGGGTATCTAGAGAGTGGGATAGGTTTAATAACTACCCTCACCCTAACGCGTACCCTAACCCTAACCCCTACCCTAACCCTAACGCGTACCCTAATCTTAACCCGTACCCTAAACCGAGCCCTAACCCTAACACTAACCCTAACCCTAACCCTAACCCATACCCTACGCCCTACCCGAACCCCTCCCTGAACCCATACCCTAAGCCGTACCCTACCCCTCACCCTAACCCTAACCCTAACCCTAAGCTACGCTTGACGGCTTCTGCCTCCAATAGATTTCCTAAGCACTAGTGTTTTAAGGAACAGGTTAAAAAGAGAATCCTAATGTGATTTCTTGATAATGGGTGTGTTCCTTATATTCTCCTAGTGTCTAAACTCTTCTCCATGGCTGGACCCCCAAATAATATTCCTTTATGTGGTAAAGTGTATCTAGAGAGTGTGATAGGTTTAATAACTAACCTCACCCTAACACGTACCCTAACCCTAACCCCTACCATAACCCTAACGCGAACCCTAATCCTAACCCGTACCCTAAACCGAGCCCTAACCCTAACACTAACCCTAACCCTAACCCTAACACATACCCTACGCCCTCCCCGAACCCCTCCCCGAACCCGTACCCTAAGCCATACCCTAACCCTCACCCTAACCCTAACCCTAACCCTAAGCTACCCTTGACTGCTTCTGCCTCCAATAGATTTCCTAAGCACTAGTGTTTTAAGGAACAGGTTAAAAAGAGAATCCTAAGGTGATTTCTTGATAATGGGTGTGTTCCTTATCTTCTGCTAGTGTCTAAACTCTTCTCCATGGCTGTACGCCCAAATAATATTCCTTTACGTGCTAATGGGTATCTAGAGAGTGGGATAAGTTTAATAACTGACCTCATCCTATCGCGTACCCTAACCCTAACCCCTACTCTAACCCTTACGCGCACCCTAATCCTAACCCGTACCCTAAACTGAGCCCTAAACCTAACACTAGCCCTAACCCTAACCCTAACCCATAACCTACGCCCTACCCAAACCCCTCCACGAACCCGTACCCTAAGCCGGACCCTAACCCTCACCCTAACCCTCACCCTAACCCTAAGCTACCCTTGACTGCTTCTGCCTCCAATAGACTTCCTAAGCACTAGTGTTTTAAGGAACAGGTTAAAAAGAGAATCCTAATGTGATTTCTTGATAATGGGTGTGTTCCTTATCTTCTCCTAGTGTCTAAACTCTTCTCCATGGCTGGACCCCCAAATAATATTCCTTTACGTGCTAAGGGGTATCTAGAGATTGGGATAGGTTTAATAACTACCCTCACCCTATCGCGTACACTAACCCTAACACCTACCCTAACACTAACGCGTACCCTAATCCTAACCCGTACCCTAACTCGAGCCCTAACCCTAACACTAACCCTAACCCTAACCCTAACACATACCCTACGCCCTACCCGAACCCCTCCCCGAACCCGTACCCTAAGCCGTACCCTAACCCTCACCCTAACCCTAACCCTAACCCTAAGCTACCCTTGACTGCTTCTGCCTCCAATAGATTTCCTAAGCACTAGTGTTTTAAGGAACAGGTTAAAAAGAGAATCCTAATGAGATTTCTTGATAATGGGTGTGTTCCTTATTTTCTCCTCGTATCTAAACTCTTCTCCATGGCTGGACCCCCAAATAATATTCCTTTACATGCTAAGGGGTATCTAGAGAGTGGGATAGGTTTAATAACTACCCTCTCCCTAACGCGTACCCTAACCCTAACCCCTACCCTAACCCTAACGCGTACCCTAATCCTAACCCGTACCCTAAACCGAGCCCTAACCCTAACACTAACCCTAACCCTAACCCTAACCCATATCCTACGCCCTACCCGAACCCCTCCCCGAACCCGTACCCTAAGCCATACCCTAACCCTCACCCTAACCCTAACCGTAACCCTAAGCTACCCTTGACTGCTTCTGCCTCCAATAGATTTCCTAAGCACTAGTGTTTTAAGGAACAGGTTAAAAAGAGAATCCTAATGTGATTTCTTGATAATGGGTGTGTTCCTTATCTTCTCCTAGTGTCTAAACTCTTCTCCATGGCTGGACCCCCAAATAATATTCCTTTACGTGCTAAGGGGTATCTAGAGAGTGGGATAGGTTTAATAACTACCCTCACCCTAATGCGTACACTAACCCTAACCCCTACCGTAAACCTAACGCGTACCCTAATCCTAACCCGTAACCTAAACCGAGCCCTAACCCTAACACTAGCCCTAACCCTAACCCTAACACATACCCTACGCCCTACCCGAACCCCTCCCCAAACCCGTACCCTAAGCCGTACCCTAACCCTCACCCTAACCCTAACCCTAACCCTAAGCTATCCTTGACTGCTTCTGCCTCCAATAGACTTCCTAAGCACTAGTGTTTTAAGGAACAGGTTAAAAAGAGAATCCTAATGTGATTTCTTGATAATGGGTGTGTTCCTTATCTTCTCCTCGTGTCTAAACTCTTCTCCATGGCTGGACCCCTCAAATAATATTCCTTTACGTGCTAAGGGGTATCTAGAGAGTGGGATAGGTTTAATAACTACACTCACCCTAACGCGTACACTAACCCTAACCCCTACCCTAACCCTAACGCGTACCCTAATCCTAACCCGTACCCTAAACCGAGCCCTAACCCTAACACTAACCCTAACCCTAACCCTAACCCATACCCTACGCCCTACCCGAACCCCTCCCTGAACCTGTACCCTAAGCCGTACCCTACCCCTCACCCTAATCCTAACCCTAACCCTAAGCTACCCTTGACGGCTTCTGCCTCCAATAGATTTCCTAAGCACTAGTGTTTTAAGGAACAGGTTAAAAAGAGAATCCTAAGGTGATTTCTTGATAATGGGTGTGTTCCTTATCTTCTGCTAGTGTCTAAACTCTTCTCCATGGCTGTACGCCCAAATAATATTCCTTTACGTGCTAATGGGTATCTAGAGAGTGGGATAAGTTTAATAACTGACCTCATCCTATCGCGTACCCTAACCCTAACCCCTACCCTAACCCTAACGCGCACCCTAATCCTAACCCGTACCCTAAACTGAGCCCTAAACCTAACACTAGCCCTAACCCTAACCCTAACCCATAACCTACGCCCTACCCAAACCCCTCCACGAACCCGTACCCTAAGCCGGACCCTAAACCTCACCCTAACCCTCACCCTAACCCTAAGCTACCCTTGACTGCTTCTGCCTCCAATAGACTTCCTAAGCACTAGTGTTTTAAGGAACAGGTTAAAAAGAGAATCCTAATGTGATTTCTTAATAATGGGTGTGTTCCTTATCTTCTCCTAGTGTCTAAACTCTTCTCCATGGCTGGACCCCCAAATAATATTCCTTTACGTGCTAAGGGGTATCTAGAGATTGGGATAGGTTTAATAACTGCCCTCACCCTATCGCGTACACTAACCCTAACACCTACCCTAACACTAACGCGTACCCTAATCCTAACCCGTACCCTAACTCGAGCCCTAACCCTAACACTAACCCTAACCCTAACCCTAACACATACCCTACGCCCTACCCGAACCCCTCCCCGAACCCGTACCCTAAGCCGTACCCTAACCCTCACCCTAACCCTAACCCTAACCCTAAGCTACCCTTGACTGCTTCTGCCTCCAATAGATTTCCTAAGCACTAGTGTTTTAAGGAACAGGTTAAAAAGAGAATCCTAATGAGATTTCTTGATAATGGGTGTGTTCCTTATTTTCTCCTCGTATCTAAACTCTTCTCCATGGCTGGACCCGCAATATTCCTTTACATGCTAAGGGGTATCTAGAGAGTGGGATAGGTTTAATAACTACCCTCTCCCTAACGCGTACCCTAACCCTAACCCCTACCCTAACCCTAACGCGTACCCTAATCCTAACCCGTACCCTAAACCGAGCCCTAACCCTAACACTAACCCTAACCCTAACCCTAACCCATATCCTACGCCCTACCCGAACCCCTCCCCGAACCCGTACCCTAAGCCATACCCTAACCCTCACCCTAACCCTAACCGTAACCCTAAGCTACCCTTGACTGCTTCTGCCTCCAATAGATTTCCTAAGCACTAGTGTTTTAAGGAACAGGTTAAAAAGAGAATCCTAATGTGATTTCTTGATAATGGGTGTGTTCCTTATCTTCTCCTAGTGTCTAAACTCTTCTCCATGGCTGGACCCCCAAATAATATTCCTTTACGTGCTAAGGGGTATCTAGAGAGTGGGATAGGTTTAATAACTACCCTCACCCTAATGCGTACACTAACCCTAACCCCTACCGTAAACCTAACGCGTACCCTAATCCTAACCCGTAACCTAAACCGAGCCCTAACCCTAACACTAGCCCTAACCCTAACCCTAACACATACCCTACGCCCTACCCGAACCCCTCCCCAAACCCGTACCCTAAGCCGTACCCTAACCCTCACCCTAACCCTAACCCTAACCCTAAGCTACCCTTGACTGCTTCTGCCTCCAATAGACTTCCTAAGCACTAGTGTTTTAAGGAACAGGTTAAAAAGAGAATCCTAATGTGATTTCTTGATAATGGGTGTGTTCCTTATCTTCTCCTCGTGTCTAAACTCTTCTCCATGGCTGGACCCCTCAAATAATATTCCTTTACGTGCTAAGGGGTATCTAGAGAGTGGGATAGGTTTAATAACTACACTCACCCTAACGCGTACACTAACCCTAACCCCTACCCTAACCCTAACGCGTACCCTAATCCTAACCCGTACCCTAAACCGAGCCCTAACCCTAACACTAACCCTAACCCTAACCCTAACCCATACCCTACGCCCTACCCGAACCCCTCCCTGAACCTGTACCCTAAGCCGTACCCTACCCCTCACCCTAATCCTAACCCTAACCCTAAGCTACCCTTGACGGCTTCTGCCTCCAATAGATTTCCTAAGCACTAGTGTTTTAAGGAACAGGTTAAAAAGAGAATCCTAAGGTGATTTCTTGATAATGGGTGTGTTCCTTATCTTCTCCTCGTGTCTAAACTCTTCTCCATGGCTGGACCCCCAAATAATATTCCTTTACGTGCTAAGGGGTATCTAGAGAGTGGGATAGGTTTAATAACTAACCTCAGCCTATCGCGTACCCTAACCCTAACCCCTACCTTAACCCTAACGCGTACCCAATCCTAACCCGTACCCTAAACCGAGCCTTAAACCTAACACTAACCCTAACCCTAACCCTAACCCATACCCTACGCCCTACCCGAACCCCTCCCCGAACCCGTACCCTAAGCCGTACCCTAACCCTCACCCTAACCCTAACTCTAACCCTAAGCTACCCTTGACTGCTTCTGCCTCCAATAGATTTCCTAAGCACTAGTGTTTTAAGGAACAGGTTAAAAAGAGAATCCAAATGTGATTTCGTGATAATGGGTGTGTTCCTTATCGTCTCCTAGTGTCTAAACTCTTCTCCATGGCTGGACCCCCAAATAATATTCCTTTACGTGCTAAGGGGTATCTAGAGAGTGGGATAGGTTTAATAACTACACTCACCCTAACGCGCACACTAACCCTAACCCCTACCTTAACCCTAACGCGTACCCTAATCCTAACCCGTACCCTAAACCGAGACCTAACCCTAACACTAACCCTAACCCTAACCCTAACCCATATCCTACGCCCTACCCGAACCCCTCCCCGAACCCGTACCCTAAGCCATACCCTAACCCTCACCCTAACCCTAACCGTAACCCTAAGCTACCCTTGACTGCTTCTGCCTCCAATAGATTTCCTAAGCACTAGTGTTTTAAGGAACAGGTTAAAAAGAGAATCCTAATGTGATTTCTTGATAATGGGTGTGTTCCTTATCTTCTCCTAGTGTCTAAACTCTTCTCCATGGCTGGACCCCCAAATAATATTCCTTTACGTGCTAAGGGGTATCTAGAGAGTGGGATAGGTTTAATAACTACCCTCACCCTAATGCGTACACTAACCCTAACCCCTACCGTAAACCTAACGCGTACCCTAATCCTAACCCGTAACCTAAACCGAGCCCTAACCCTAACACTAGCCCTAACCCTAACCCTAACACATACCCTACGCCCTACCCGAACCCCTCCCCAAACCCGTACCCTAAGCCGTACCCTAACCCTCACCCTAACCCTAACCCTAACCCTAAGCTACCCTTGACTGCTTCTGCCTCCAATAGACTTCCTAAGCACTAGTGTTTTAAGGAACAGGTTAAAAAGAGAATCCTAATGTGATTTCTTGATAATGGGTGTGTTCCTTATCTTCTCCTCGTGTCTAAACTCTTCTCCATGGCTGGACCCCTCAAATAATATTCCTTTACGTGCTAAGGGGTATCTAGAGAGTGGCATAGGTTTAATAACTACACTCACCCTAACGCGTACACTAACCCTAACCCCTACCCTAACCCTAACGCGTACCCTAATCCTAACCCGTACCCTAAACCGAGCCCTAACCCTAACACTAACCCTAACCCTAACCCTAACCCATACCCTACGCCCTACCCGAACCCCTCCCTGAACCTGTACCCTAAGCCGTACCCTACCCCTCACCCTAATCCTAACCCTAACCCTAAGCTACCCTTGACGGCTTCTGCCTCCAATAGATTTCCTAAGCACTAGTGTTTTAAGGAACAGGTTAAAAAGAGAATCCTAAGGTGATTTCTTGATAATGGGTGTGTTCCTTATCTTCTCCTAGTGTCTAAACTCTTCTCCATGGCTGGACCCCCAAATAATATTCCTTTACGTGCTAAGGGGTATCTAGAGAGTGGGATAGGTTTAATAACTAACCTCAGCCTATCGCGTACCCTAACCCTAACCCCTACCTTAACCCTAACGCGTACCCTAATCCTAACCCGTACCCTAAACCGAGCCTTAAACCTAACACTAACCCTAACCCTAACCCTAACCCATACCCTACGCCCTACCCGAACCCCTCCCCGAACCCGTACCCTAAGCCGTACCCTAACCCTCACCCTAACCCTAACTCTAACCCTAAGCTACCCTTGACTGCTTCTGCCTCCAATAGATTTCCTAAGCACTAGTGTTTTAAGGAACAGGTTAAAAAGAGAATCCAAATGTGATTTCGTGATAATGGGTGTGTTCCTTATCGTCTCCTAGTGTCTAAACTCTTCTCCATGGCTGGACCCCCAAATAATATTCCTTTACGTGCTAAGGGGTATCTAGAGAGTGGGATAGGTTTAATAACTACACTCACCCTAACGCGCAAACTAACCCTAACCCCTACCCTAACCCTAACGCGTACCCTAATCCTAACCCGTACCCTAAACCGAGCCCTAACCCTAACACTAACCCTAACCCTAACTCTAACCCATACCCTACGCCCTACCCGAACCCCTCCCTGAACCTGTACCCTAAGCCGTACCTTAACCCTCACCCTAATCCTAACCCTAACCCTAAGCTACCCTTGACGGCTTCTGCCTCCAATAGATTTCCTAAGCACTAGTGTTTTAAGGAACAGGTTAAAAAGAGAATCCTAATGTGATTTCTTGATAATGGGTGTGTTCCTTATCTTCTCCTCGTGTCTAAACTCTTCTCCATGGCTGGACCCCCAAATAATATTCCTTTACGTGCTAAGGGGTATCTAGAGAGTGGGATAGGTTTAATAACTAACCTCACCCTAATGCGTACCCTAACCCTAACCCTTACCTTAACCCTAACGTGTACCCTAATCTTAACCCGTACCCTAAACCGAGCCCTAACCCTAACACTAACCCTAACCCTAACCCTAACCCATACCCTACGCCCTACCCGAACCCCTCCCTGAACCCATACCCTAAGCCGTACCCTACCCCTCACCCTAACCCTAACCCTAACCCTAAGCTACCCTTGACGGCTTCTGCCTCCAATAGATTTCCTAAGCACTAGTGTTTTAAGGAACAGGTTAAAAAGAGAATCCTAATGTGATTTCTTGATAATGGGTGTGTTCCTTATCTTCTCCTAGTGTCTAAACTCTTCTCCATGGCTGGACCCCCAAATAATATTCCTTTACGTGCTAAGGGGTATCTAGAGAGTGGGATAGGTTTAATAACTAACCTCACCCTAATGCGTACCCTAACCCTAACCCTTACCCTAACCCTAACGCGTACCCTAATCTTAACCCGTACCCTAAACCGAGCCCTAACCCTAACACTAACCCTAACCCTAACCCTAACCCATACCCTACGCCCTACCCGAACCCCTCCCTGAACCCATACCCTAAGCCGTACCCTACCCCTCACCCTAACCCTATCCCTAACCCTAAGCTACCCTTGACTGCTTCTGCCTCCAATAGATTTCCTAAGCACTAGTGTTTTAAGGAACAGGTTAAAAAGAGAATCCTAATGTGATTTCTTGATAATGGGTGTGTTCCTTATCTTCTCCTAGTGTCTAAACTCTTCTCCATGGCTGGACCCCCAAATAATATTCCTTTACGTTCTAAGGGGTATCTAGAGAGTGGGATAGGTTTAATAACTACCCTCACCCTAACGCGTACACTAACCCTAACCCCTACCCTAACCCTAATGCGTACCCTAATCCTAACCCGAACCCTAAACCGAGCCCTAACCCTAACACTAACCCTAACCCTAACCCTAACCCATACCCTACGCCCTACCCGAACCCCTCCCCGAACCCGTACCCTAAGCCGTACCCTAACCCTCACCCTAACCCTAACCCTAACCCTAAGCTACCCTTGACTGCTTCTGCCTCCAATAGATTTCCTAAGCACTAATGTTTTAAGGAACAGGTTAAAAAGAGAATCCTAATGTGATTTCTTGATAATGGGTGTGTTCCTTATCTTCTCCTCGTGTCTAAACTCTTCTCCATGGCTGGACCCCCAAATAATATTCCTTTACGTTCTAAGGGGTATCTAGAGAGTGCGATAGGTTTAATAACTACACTCACCCTAACGCGGACACTAACCCTAACCCCTACCCTAACCCTAACGCGTACCCTAATCCTAACCCGTACCCTAAACCGAGCCTTAACCCTAACCCTAACCCTAACCCTAACCCTCACCCTAACCCTAACCCTAACCCTAAGCTACCCTTGACTGCTTCTGCCTCCAATAGATTTCCTAAGCACTAGTGTTTTAAGGAACAGGTTAAAAAGAGAATCCTAATGTGATTTCTTGATAATGGGTGTGTTCCTTATCTTCTCCTAGTGTCTAAACTCTTCTCCATGGCTGGACCCCCAAATAATATTCCTTTACGTGCTAAGGGGTATCTAGAGAGTCGGATAGGTTTAATAACTAACCTCACCCTAATGCGTACCCTAACCCTAACCCTTACCCTAACCCTAATGCGTAACCTAATCTTAACCCGTAACCTAAACCGAGCCCTAACCCTAACACTAACCCTAACCCTAACACTAACCCATACTCTACGCCCTACCCGAACCCCTCCCTGAACCCATACCCTAAGCCGTACCCTACCCCTCACCCTAACCCTAACCCTAACCCTAAGCTTCCCTTGACTGCTTCTGCCTCCAATAGATTTCCTAAGCACTAGTGTTTTAAGGAACAGGTTAAAAAGAGAATCCAAATGTGATTTCGTGATAATGGGTGTGTTCCTTATCGTCTCCTAGTGTCTAAACTCTTCTCCATGGCTGGACCCCCAAATAATATTCCTTTACGTGCTAAGGGGTATCTAGAGAGTGGGATAGGTTTAATAACTACACTCACCCTAACGCGCACACTAACCCTAACCCCTACCTTAACCCTAACGCGTACCCTAATCCTAACCCGTACCCTAAACCGAGACCTAACCCTAACACTAACCCTAACCCTAACCCTAACCCATATCCTACGCCCTACCCGAACCCCTCCCCGAACCCGTACCCTAAGCCATACCCTAACCCTCACCCTAACCCTAACCGTAACCCTAAGCTACCCTTGACTGCTTCTGCCTCCAATAGATTTCCTAAGCACTAGTGTTTTAAGGAACAGGTTAAAAAGAGAATCCTAATGTGATTTCTTGATAATGGGTGTGTTCCTTATCTTCTCCTAGTGTCTAAACTCTTCTCCATGGCTGGACCCCCAAATAATATTCCTTTACGTGCTAAGGGGTATCTAGAGAGTGGGATAGGTTTAATAACTACCCTCACCCTAATGCGTACACTAACCCTAACCCCTACCGTAAACCTAACGCGTACCCTAATCCTAACCCGTAACCTAAACCGAGCCCTAACCCTAACACTAGCCCTAACCCTAACCCTAACACATACCCTACGCCCTACCCGAACCCCTCCCCAAACCCGTACCCTAAGCCGTACCCTAACCCTCACCCTAACCCTAACCCTAACCCTAAGCTACCCTTGACTGCTTCTGCCTCCAATAGACTTCCTAAGCACTAGTGTTTTAAGGAACAGGTTAAAAAGAGAATCCTAATGTGATTTCTTGATAATGGGTGTGTTCCTTATCTTCTCCTCGTGTCTAAACTCTTCTCCATGGCTGGACCCCTCAAATAATATTCCTTTACGTGCTAAGGGGTATCTAGAGAGTGGCATAGGTTTAATAACTACACTCACCCTAACGCGTACACTAACCCTAACCCCTACCCTAACCCTAACGCGTACCCTAATCCTAACCCGTACCCTAAACCGAGCCCTAACCCTAACACTAACCCTAACCCTAACCCTAACCCATACCCTACGCCCTACCCGAACCCCTCCCTGAACCTGTACCCTAAGCCGTACCCTACCCCTCACCCTAATCCTAACCCTAACCCTAAGCTACCCTTGACGGCTTCTGCCTCCAATAGATTTCCTAAGCACTAGTGTTTTAAGGAACAGGTTAAAAAGAGAATCCTAAGGTGATTTCTTGATAATGGGTGTGTTCCTTATCTTCTCCTAGTGTCTAAACTCTTCTCCATGGCTGGACCCCCAAATAATATTCCTTTACGTGCTAAGGGGTATCTAGAGAGTGGGATAGGTTTAATAACTAACCTCAGCCTATCGCGTACCCTAACCCTAACCCCTACCTTAACCCTAACGCGTACCCTAATCCTAACCCGTACCCTAAACCGAGCCTTAAACCTAACACTAACCCTAACCCTAACCCTAACCCATACCCTACGCCCTACCCGAACCCCTCCCCGAACCCGTACCCTAAGCCGTACCCTAACCCTCACCCTAACCCTAACTCTAACCCTAAGCTACCCTTGACTGCTTCTGCCTCCAATAGATTTCCTAAGCACTAGTGTTTTAAGGAACAGGTTAAAAAGAGAATCCAAATGTGATTTCGTGATAATGGGTGTGTTCCTTATCGTCTCCTAGTGTCTAAACTCTTCTCCATGGCTGGACCCCCAAATAATATTCCTTTACGTGCTAAGGGGTATCTAGAGAGTGGGATAGGTTTAATAACTACACTCACCCTAACGCGCAAACTAACCCTAACCCCTACCCTAACCCTAACGCGTACCCTAATCCTAACCCGTACCCTAAACCGAGCCCTAACCCTAACACTAACCCTAACCCTAACTCTAACCCATACCCTACGCCCTACCCGAACCCCTCCCTGAACCTGTACCCTAAGCCGTACCTTAACCCTCACCCTAATCCTAACCCTAACCCTAAGCTACCCTTGACGGCTTCTGCCTCCAATAGATTTCCTAAGCACTAGTGTTTTAAGGAACAGGTTAAAAAGAGAATCCTAATGTGATTTCTTGATAATGGGTGTGTTCCTTATCTTCTCCTCGTGTCTAAACTCTTCTCCATGGCTGGACCCCCAAATAATATTCCTTTACGTGCTAAGGGGTATCTAGAGAGTGGGATAGGTTTAATAACTAACCTCACCCTAATGCGTACCCTAACCCTAACCCTTACCTTAACCCTAACGTGTACCCTAATCTTAACCCGTACCCTAAACCGAGCCCTAACCCTAACACTAACCCTTAACCCTAACCCTAACCCATACCCTACGCCCTACCCGAACCCCTCCCTGAACCCATACCCTAAGCCGTACCCTACCCCTCACCCTAACCCTAACCCTAACCCTAAGCTACCTTGACGGCTTCTGCCTCCAATAGATTTCCTAAGCACGGTAGTGTTTTAAGGAACAGGTTAAAAAGAGAATCCTAATGTGATTTCTTGATAATTGGGTGTGTTCCTTATCTTCTCCTAGTGTCTAAACTCTTCTCCATGGCTGGCACCCCCAAATAATATTCCTTTACGTGCTAAGGGGTATCTAAGAGAGTGGGATAGGTTTAATAACTAACCTCACCCTAATGCGTACCCTAACCCTAACCCTTACCCTAACCCTAACGCGTACCCTAATCTTAACCCGTACCCTAAACCGAGCCCTAACCCTAACACTAACCCTAACCCTAACCCTAACCCATACCCTACGCCCTACCCGAACCCCTCCCTGAACCCATACCCTAAGCCGTACCCTACCCCTCACCCTAACCCCTATCCCTAACCCTAAGCTACCCTTGACTGCTTCTGCCTCCAATAGATTTCCTAAGCACTAGTGTTTTAAGGAACAGGTTAAAAAGAGAATCCTAATGTGATTTCTTGATAATGGGTGTGTTCCACTTATCTTCTCCTAGTGTCTAAACTCTTCTCCATGGCTGGACCCCCAAATAATATTCCTTTACGTTCTAAGGGGTATCTAGAGAGTGGGATAGGTTTAATAACTACCCTCACCCCCTAACGCGTACACTAACCCTAACCCCTACCCTAACCCTAATGCGTACCCTAATCCTAACCCCGAACCCTAAACCGAGCCCTAACCCTAACACTAACCCTAACCCTAACCCTAACCCTACCCCTAGCCTACGCCCTACCCGAACCCCTCCCCGAACCCGTACCCTAAGCCGTACCCTAACCCTCACCCTAACCCTAACCCTAACCCTAAGCTACCCTTGACTGCTTCTCTGCCTCCAATAGATTTCCTAAGCACTAATGTTTTAAGGAACAGGTTAAAAAGAGAATCCTAATGTGATTTCTTGATAATGGTGTGTTCTTATCTTCTCCTCGTGTCTAAACTCTTCTCCATGGCTGGACCCCCCAAATAATATTCCTTTACGTTCTAAGGGGGTATCTAGAGAGTGCGATAGGTTTAATAACTACACTCACCCTAACGCGGACACTAACCCTAACCCCTACCCTAACCCTAACGGCGTACCCCTAATCCTAACCCGTACCCTAAACCGAGCCTTAACCCTAACCCTAACCCTAACCCTAACCCTCACCCTAACCCTAACCCCTAACCCTAAGCTACCCTTGACTGCCTTCTGCCTCCAATAGATTTCCTAAGCACTAGTGTTTTAAGGAACAGGTTAAAAAGAGAATCCTAATGTGATTTCTTGATAATGGTGTGTTCCTTATCTTCTCCTTAGTGTACTAAACTCTTCTCCATGGCTGGACCCCCAAATAATATTCCTTTACGTGCTAAGGGGTATCTAGAGAGTCGGATTGGTTTAATAACTAACCTCACCCTAATGCGTACCCTAACCCCTAACCCTTACCCTAACCCTAATGCGTAACCTAATCTTAACCCGTAACCTAAACCGAGCCCTAACCCTAACACTAACCCTAACCCTAACACTAAACCCATACTCTACGCCCCTACCCGAAACCCCTCCCTGAACCCATACCCTAAGCCGTACCCTTACCCCTCACCCTAACCCTAACCCTAACCCTAAGCTTCCTTGACTGCTTCTGCCTCCAATAGATTTCCTAAGCACTAGTGTTTTAAGGAACAGGGTTAAAAAGAGAATCCAAATGTGATTCGTGATAATGGGTGTGTTCCTTATCTTCTCCTAGTGTCTAAACTCTTCTCCATGGCTGGACCCCCCAATTAATATTACTTTACGTGCTAAGGGGTATCTAGAGAGTGGATAGGTTTAATAACTACCCTCACCCTAATGCGTACACTAACCCTAACCCCTACCCTAACCCTAACGCGTACCCTAATCCTAACCCGTACCCTACACCGAGCCCTAACCCTAACACTAGCCCTAACCCTAACCCTAACCCATACCCTACGCCCTACCCGAACCCCTCCCCGAAACCCGTACCCTAAGCCGTACCCTAACCCTCACCCTAACCCTAACCCTAACCCTAAGCTACCCTTGGACTGCTTCTGCCTCCAATAGATTTCCTAAGCACTAGTGTTTTAAGGAACAGGTTAAAAAGAGAATCCTAATTGTGATTTCTTGATAATGGGTGTGTTCCTTATCTTCTCCTCGTGTCTAAACTCTTCTCATGGCTGGACCCCCAAATAATATATCCTTTACGTGCTAAGGGGTATCTAGAGAGTGGGTTAAGTTTAATAACTAACCTCATCCTATCGCGTACCCTAACCCTAAGCCATACCCTAACCCTAACGCGCACCCTAATCCTAACCCGTACCCTAAAACCGAGCCCTAAACCTAACACTAGCCCTAACCCTAACCCTAACCCATACCCTTACGCCCTACCCGAACCCCTCCCCGAACCCGTACCCTAAGCCGGACCCTAACCCTCACGCCTAACCCTAACCCTAACCCTAAGCTACCCTTGACTGCTTCTGCCTCCAATAGATTTCCTAAGCACTAGTGTTTTAAGGAACAGGTTAAAAAGAGAATCCTAATGTGATTTCTTGATAATGGGTGTGTTCCTTATCGTCTCCTTCGTGTCTAAACTCTTCTCCATGACTGGACCCCCAAAATAATATTCCTTTATGTGCTAAGGGGTAACTAGAGAGTGGGATAGGTTTAATAACTACCCTCACCCTAACGCGGTACCCTAACCCTAACCCCTACCCTAACCCTAACGCATACCCTAATCTTAACACGTACCCTAAACCGAGCCCTAACCTCTAACACTAATCCTAACCCTAACCCTAACCGATACCCTACGCCCTACCCGAAACCCTCCCTGAACCCATACCCTAAGCCATACCCTACCCCTCACCCTAACCCTAACCCTAACCCTAAGCTACCCTTGACGGCTTCTGCCTCCAATAGATTTCCTAAGCACTAGTGTTTTAAGGAACAGGTTAAAAGAAGAATCCTAATGTGATTTTCTTGATAATGGGTGTGTTCCTTATCTTCTCCTCGTGTCTAAACTCCTTCTCCATGGCTGGAAACCCCAATTAATATTCCTTTACGTGCTAAGGGGTATCTAGAGAGTGGGATAGGTTTAATAACTAACCTCACCCTATCGCGTACCCTAACCCTAACCCCTACCCCTAACCCTAACGCGTACCCTAATCCTAACCCGAACCCTAAACCGAGCCCTAACCCTAACACTAACCCTAACCCTAACCCTAACCCATACCCTACGCCCTACCCGAACCCGTACCCTAAGCTGTACCCTAACCCTAACCCTAACCCCTAAAGCTACCCTTGACGGCTTCTGCCTCCAATAGATTTTCTAAGCACTAGTGTTTTAAGGAACAGGTTAAAAAGAGAATCCTAATGTGATTTCTTGATAATGGGTGTGTTCCTTATCTTCTCCTAGTGTCTAAACTCTTCTCCATGGCTGGACCCCCAAATAATATTCCTTTACGTTCTAAGGGTATCTAGAGAGTGGGATAGGTTTAATAACTACCCTCACCCTAACGCGTACACTAACCCTAACCCCTACCCTAACCCCTAATGCGTACCCTAATCCTAACCCGAACCCTAAACCGAGCCCTAACCCTAACACTAACCCTAGACCCTAACCCTAACCCATACCCTACGCCCTACCCGAACCCCTCCCCGAACCCGTACCCTAAGCCGTACCCTAAACCCTCACCCTAACCCTAACCCTAACCCTAAGCTACCCTTGACTGCTTCTGCCTCCAATAGATTTCCTAAGCACTAATTGTTTTAAGGAACAGGTTAAAAAAGAGAATCCTAATGTGATTTCTTGATAATGGG